>NC_142804.1:32194552-32498302 GCF_049724085.1 Artemia sp. Qi Xiang Cuo
CTGTCAGACACAGACAGAGAGTTACGGTTACTGTTGGGCAGACTCGCTCCTCATTTACAGTTTGTTGCCACGAACTATTTGGTAATTGTACCGGGTAAATATATCTTTTATGAATGTTATGCATTAAATTCGATTAACCTAACCCACAACCGTTTTACTAGGTTCACTAAGTTTGTTTTTTTTTGTTTTTTTTTATCAACAATATCTTCAAAAGTAATGAAAAAAAATTATGAGTCGTTAAAACCAGCCCTTTTTGATAAAAAGCATATACGTAATAAATACATAGATGTTTTCCAGAGAAGTTGTCCACAGATGGTTTTGGGTACCCGATTGACTGACCGTATTTCAAACAGTAGGCTATACGAAAAGTGCGGTTCAATCCCGCTTTATAGGGCTATAATGAGAGAAAGTTTGATATGGATTGGGCAAGTTCTGCGGATGAAGGATGACAGATTGCCAAAAATTATCCTTTTCGACCGACCGTCTAGGGCTAAACGGAAACGAGGTCGTCTTCAATTGGGATGGGAGAATGTCGTAAAGTAAGACATAAGGGAAATGGAAACTTCCTGGTAGGGTGTAAAGAGAGAGACTTTGAAAAGATGAGGATGGAGTAGGAGCGAGCGTAGGTGTGTCGGCCTCCGGCAGCTTGCTTCTGCGGTGAGTTGTTAGTAGTAGTAGAAATAAATAAATAGGCGACAAAACCTACATTTTCCCCCTTCCCCAGAGAAAAAACCTAGATCCGGCTCTGTTTGTTTTTCCTCGGTCATACTGTATAGAATCAGTGTTGTTGGAAACTTAGAAAAAAGATCTTTCAATCAGAGATTGAAGGTTCTAGTACCTTTCTTAAGGGCCAAAATTGATTGAAGAATACAGCTCATTTTCCACGCGATTTTTTGCCCTTCGACATCCCCATAACCCCATGGCATCGGATCAAAATTTTGAAATACACTCTTTCCACAAAAATTGTTCCTACTTCACGTTCCTTTTGGTCCAGAATAAATTCCCCTTAAGTTTCAAGCCACGCGAAAAAAAAAATCAATGGATAACTGAGAGTTACCTAGACAATCAAGTCTAGGTAACTCGTGAACATGGGGCTCTTATCTTCGGTTTGTTGAAAGTTTTTATCCACGCCGTTTCGGTAGCTTTGCTACCAAATGATCATGGGACTAGCACTATAGGTAGGCAGTCTTTGGCTGCTTACTAGTAGTATGGTGCTTGCCAAAAAAGCGCTCACCTAACCAGACCCCAATACCGATATGCCTTCTGGCTATCAGTCAGTTGTATGCAGTCACACAATACCTTACGTGAATAGTGGACATGGCTATGGGCACTGAAAAAAAGAAGAGAAAATTCTAACTTGCCTCAGCCTGCAGTTTTACCAAAAGGAGACAAGTCTTTAAAAAATATTTTTGTACCTTGATCATATATATTCCAATTCTTTGCAAGATTTTGGTTATAACAAATTTTGACATACGCACCTTTTTACTGAAATTCCTTTTAAGAGATTTTCCCGAAAATAAGTTCTTTGAAAGAAAGTAAAATAGATTCATTTAAGTCAACCTAGAAACGAGCAGAAATTAAAATGAATAATTAGGACAAGTTTAAAGGAAAAAACTAACAGAAATTACTACAAATGAATTTTGGTCTACCACCCCTTAAACATCCTAAGGGCTAGATTGTCATTTGCGCTGTGCTGACAGCTATATTATGTTTTGAACAGTTTCTTCATTTATCGTAACAGCGGCAGGAAGAAAAATAATTTCTGCAAGATAATCAAGCATGCCTGAAAGAAAACACTATTTCTTAAAATAATTACAGTTACGACTTAAAGAGTTTCGCTTCACTATTTCAAAGTAACAATTGTTTACACAATTATTCCTTTTGATTCAATTACCTTCAAAAGCATAGAAGATTGAATTGATAAGTGACTCGCCGATCGATTCTCTATCCATTTGAGAAGAATTCATTTAAGAGGAAGAAATATTGCGAAAAAAGCACTGAAACTAGACTGACTTTTTAAAACATGCGAGGTAATGATTTTTAAAGGAAAGAAGACCGGGAAGTTTAAACATTATTGAATTTTTCTTTGTTATCATAGGCAGTGCAATACTACTACTGCCTAAGAAAAGAGTGAAGCCGGCTGCATTTTATTAATGTTTTGTCGGTTTTTTTTTTTTTGTTTTTTTTTAACAAGGCACTTCGTATGGCAGGAGTTGTCGTAGACAACTCATGCAGATAACTTTGGAGGAGGCTCATTCGATCGAAAATTAAAAGTTCTAGTGCTTTTTTGCAAGTCAAAAGTGTTTGGAGGGTAAGCAGCCACCCAATACCCCCTTTATTCCCCGAAACACATCCACTAAAATTTTGAGGTAGCCTTTGGACCAGCATAGTTAAAAAGTCTAATAACTATACCTCTGGGCATATCACCCCTTCCCCCCCACTCCCCTTGGGGCAAGGACTACAAGTAATAAAATTCACCCATTGTCTACATATAATATTTTTTAGTGGGAAAGGGGGGCATGTTTAGCCCTTGTCGTACAAAAAGGCTGGGCATATTAAGGTGAAGCTTTCAGGGAATGTTGAATTAAATCATACATACCCTTTGCATGTAGGTTGTCAGAGGGGCGTATCTCAGGACAGACTTAGATATTAGGCTGGAACTTTCAAAGAATGATGAAGGGGAGAGTGATTGATTGACGACAAAGCAAATGTGCATGCTGCTACTACTACTACTACTACTACTACTACTGCTACAACTACAACTTCTACTGCGACTACTACTAAGAAAAAGATATTAAGGTGAAGATTTCAGGGAATATTGAGGGGGAAGTTGAACCGAACCAAAACACACGGTGTGCATACAAATTGTCAAAAGGGCGTGGCAGCAACATCTTAGGAACGACTTAGAGTATTATGTTGAAACTTTCAGGGCATGATGAAGGGGATTTTAGCTGACCAAAAGGCTATAAGTGCATTTACTACTACTGCTACTACTATTACAGCTCCTACTTTTACAACTAGTGCTACTACTACTAAGGTTAAGGGTTTTAAGCGAACACTTAAGGGAATATCGAAAGAGAAGCTGAACTAAATCAAAACATACTATTTGTATGCAGGTTGTGAAAAGGGCGTATCACCAGTATCTTAGAAACGGCTTAGAGAATTGAGTTACCACAGCATCCCCCACAGGGCATGCTGTGAGGGATGTTGAACTACCCAAAAGGCAATATCTATATGCAACTACTACAACTTCTACTGCTACTACTACTGCTACTGCTATTACGATTGCTACTACTATTAAAACTAAAGGTATTAATGTGAAACTTTAAGGGAAGATTTTTGTGTTATGTTTAACTGACCAAAAGGCGTTATGTGCACACTGCTACTACGATTACTGCTACTAATGAGGCTAATGATATTAAGGTGAAACTTTCAGGGAATGCTTAGGGAAATTTTGAACTAAATCAAAACATACCATATGCATGAATGTTGCCAAAAGGAAGTATCAGCAATATCACAGGAACAGCTTAGATTATCAAGTTGACGTTTTCAGACACGTTGAGAGGGAAGTTAAACTAACCAAAAGGCTAAGAGTATTAACTTGAAACTTTCAGGAGTGTTGAGGAGGATGTTGAACTAACAAAACGGTACCATGTTTACACTAAAATTACTAGTACCACCAGCAGTAGTAGTACTACTGCTACTGCTACTGCTACTTGTACTACTATTACTTAGGCTAAGAGCATTAAAGTGAAACTTTCAGGGAATATTTTTGGGGGATACTGAATTAATTAAAGCGCGCTATGTGCAAACTTGTACCACGATTCTTTCTACTACTGATGCAAAGGGTATCAAGGTTGAAACTTTCAGGAGCTGTCAAGGGAAAATATGAAATAAATCAAAACACACTATGTGCATGCATGTTGCCAAAAGGAAGAATCAGCGATATCTCTGAAACAGCTTAAACTTAGAGTATTAAGTTGACACTTTACTTACTTGTACTTGTAGCAGGACTCAAGTATCTCCGCTCTCCCTGGCGTCCAGTAGCTTCGTCATTGTAGAAAGCCAAGAGTATCGGTCGTTTGCGAGTGGTTCAATCAAATCGAGCCAGGACTTTTCCCATCTTCGTCCATACTTATTGAAGCCATCAATTGGGTCTAGGTCAGCCTTGATACAGGCGAGCCACGTTTTCTTTTGTCCCCCGTGTCGCATTTTCCATCCCGAAAGAGGTGTACATATGAGGGCTTTGTTGACAAAGGTGTGGTGTGGGCGGCGAAGTGTATGGCCGAACCATCGGAGTCTTCTTTATTCAATTGTAGTGGCCAAATCAGAACGCTGATAGCAGATTTTGCGGAGTTCGACATTGCTGACACGATCACGGAGTTTAGTGCCAATGATTCTCCTTAAACATGAATGGTCAAATACGTTGAGGGCTTGAATGTCGGATGCTTTCATAGTCCATGTCTTACAGCCGTATGGTAAGACAAACCTAACAAGGGCCTGGTAAATCATTATTCTTGTCTTCAGACGGATATTTTGCTGGGTTCTATAGAGAGTGATTTAGCTGGGTGAAAATTCCAGTTGCCGAAGAGATTCTTGACTGTATTTCTGATGGGCATCTTCCTATTGGGTCTAACAGAGAGTCTAGGTGCTTAAATTCATGTATCTCGTCTTTGGGCGACTGTTCTAGAAAAATTGGGGAGCCTTGAGAGGATATACCGGACGCCATGACTTTTGTCTTCGGGGAGCTTATTTTCAGGCCGACCAGAGAGGATTCTTCAGCTGCCTTCGATAGCATAGATTGAGCTTCTGAACGAGATTCAGCTAACAAGCAAATATCGTCGGCGTAGTCCAGATCGGTGATCACAAAATTGAGACTTACTTCAACGCCTGGAAAGTTGTCATTACTCTGGTCATAATTCAGTCGATCACGAAATTAAATAAGACGGGAGACAATATACATCCCTGTCGGACACCAAAATCAATTGGGAACATCGAGGAGAGTTCTCCACCGATCTGAATTTGGGCTCGCGTATGCTGGTAGTATGCTTGGACAAGTCTGACTATCTTGCCTGGTACTCCATCCTCTGTCATGGCCTTCCAGATTCCATCCCATGGAACAGAATCAAAAGCTGTAATAAAATCTATGAATAGAGACACTGTTGGTTTCTGGTGTTTTGCCTTGTGTTCAAGGGTTTCTCTTAAGACGAATAGTTGGTCAATTGTTCCCATGCCTGGGTGGAATCCCGCTTGATTGGGCCTTGTCTTTGCGTTGCGCTGGATAGAAAAACGATCATGTAGCACTATGGCAAATATTTTTGCAGTAATGCATATGAGAGAAATCCCGCGATAATTGCTGCATTTTGTCTTTAGCCCTTTTTTGAAGACTGGAAGGATGACAGAGTCTCCCCAATCCTGAGGAACTATCTCTTCTTCCCATATACGACAGGTTAGTATATGAATCCTGCTGAAAAGTGTTGTCCCTCCATATTTGTAAAGATTAGCCGGAATGGCATCAGGACCAGGGGCTTCATTGCTTTTAAGGCAATTGATTGCTTGTTGGACTTCATTTAACGTGGGGGGAGCCACATTCACGTCATTATAAACACTGCTGGGAGAGTTTGGTTCCTGCAGGTCATCAGGGCTACGACTTGGATTATGGCAGCACTTGATTATCATCTAGTGGAGAACCGGTGCTGGTTAAGTAGTTTGTCAAAGTGCTCCTTCCAACGATTTATTATTTCGGGATTATTCGAGAGTAACTTGCCGTTTTCATCTTCGACGGATGTACTAGTAGGCTTATGTGATTTATTCCTGATTGATTTTGGGAGCTGATACATCTTCCTGGTGTCGAATCTAGAGGCAGCGGCTCCCATATCTTCAGCGATTTTCTCCCATTACTAGTTCTTATTATTCTTAGCCGACTGGTGGCATTCTCTTCTCAAGCGTTTGAACAACTCCGATTTTCTGTCCGATATGAATTGAATTGAATTGAATTTATTTATAACCCGTTGAAATACATTGATGAACGGAGTATAAAAAAAGAAAAAGAAGAAGAAAAGAAAAAACAAAAGCAAAAGAAAAAGACGGATAATGACAAATAAAACGGAGTAAAAGATCTTAGAATAATCGCACAAGCATAGTAATAAACCAGAAAATGACAGAACAAGCTAATGTGACAATCAAATAGACAAACACAAACGAAACAAAGATAAAACTTATGGATCAAGCACATAAGCATAATAATAAACCAAACAATCATACAGTATATATAACAAAAACAGTAAACGTGACAGACCTATTGTTTTAAAATGGAACACCATGCGTGTCCATTTTTGCATATCTGTTGCTTGTGCTCAGCCAACTGAATTGTGCGTGTTGACATCCACTTTTTGGATAGTCTTTTGCGGTATCCTAACGTAGCTTCCGCAGCCTCGTGGATTGTATTCCCTATGGTCAGCCACTCTTCATCCAAACTTTGAGTTTGCTCGTCGTTTCTCTAAGCAGAATGCCTGTCGTATATTAGGATCATCGAAGCGATTGGTATCAAATCTTCGTGGAGGTTTCCTCTTGGGGGCGTGCTGCAAGTCATAACTTTAGATCTAACTTGACTAGAAGATAATCCGGCCCATGTGTCGAGCCAGTATCTGCTCCAATGTACGATCTACTATTCGTAGCCATTAATTTCCAACGGCGGGACATGAGGAAGTAATCAATCTGGCTTTTTGCTCTACCATCTTTTGAATGCCATGTGGCTCTGTGGCTGCGCTTGGGTTTGAATAAGGTATTGGCATTGACCAAATCATTCGTCATGGCAAAGTGAAGAAGTCTTGTTCCCCTGCTACATCTAGCTCCAAGACCGAAGTGGCCAATGGCAGACTCAGCATTGGATACTTTTCCCCGGATTCTAGCGTTACAGTCACCTCCGATAAAGATGAGGTCTTTTTTTGGGACTTTCTTAAGTGTACAAGTTATAACTTTGTAAAAAAAAGATCTGCTTCGCTCTCTGGTACGTCTCTGGTTGAAGCATAAACTACAATAACTGATATGTTGAATAGGTGACCTTTGAATCGCGCTCTTGCTACTCTATGTGATATAGATTCCCACTTTAAAAGTGACTTCGCTGATAGGGGGCTTAAAATGAGGCCTACTCCCCCATATACAGATTCATCAAGGGATAAGGAGTTGAAGAATGAGAAAAAAGCGGCCTCCTCAGGAGTTCTAACCTCTGAGACTTCCAAAATGCCGTTGATTTGGGTTTTTGAGACGCACATTATGCCTATGCTGTAACGCAACAATTCCCCCGCGATAAACGACTGGGTCGTTAGGCATTTCATCGAGCAGATGTTCCAGCACCCTACACTGAGGGGTTGTCTATGTTTCCGAAGTAGTACCTCAGCTTGCCAATTTTTTGGAGAAGGCGCTGATGAAACCTTCAAAGCATCGCTTGCCGGGAATGCCATAGTATGGGCTTGATAATTTTTTGGAGAAGGCGTCGATGAAACCTTCAACGCGTTGCTTGCCGGAGATGCCGTAGTATGGGTTGGACTCTTTATATTGCCTTGCATTTTGGTGTTTCGTGGAAATATATTTAACCACGCAGGTCTCCACTACCTAATGGCACCCTCTGTGGTTTGGCCTAGGAAGAATTGGGATAGGCAATTCCGGCCGTTTCCACCTGACTACCACGATGAGGAAACCACAGTAGGATTTCTCGTATGTTTAACAAGGGACGGAAGACTAGACTAACCTGATGGGGGGACCAAACCTCCTGAACCATCAGGACCATCCAGACTTTTTAGACCCAACCTAGTTCACAGGAGCTTTCAGACAGGAAAGTGTCAAGTTGACACTTTCAGGCATGTTGAAGGGAAAATTGAACTAATCAAAACGTTTGGAGCATTTAGTTGAAACTTTCAAAGCATGTTAAGAGGGGATGTTGAACTAATGAAACGGTACCACGTTCACGCTTCTGTTACTACCAGTAGTAGTACTACTACTGTTACTGCAACTTGTACTACTATTACTTAGGCTAAGGGTATTAAGGTGAAACTTTCAGGGATTGTTGAAGGGGATGTAAAACTAATTCAATACACACTATATGCATACTGTTTATCAAAAGGGCGTGAAATCAGAAATGGTTTAAGAGTATTAAATTAAAACTATCAGGGCAACGTTGGATAAATTTGATTCTCCGACTATATGTAACTGAAACACTTCATATGATTTCAACTCAAACAAGATGAACCGCGCTTACCTTTCTACTAAGTGCTGCTGGGGGCTTGGGAACACTGGAGCTGATATATTTGTAGGTATTAATTTGATCGGCCAAATAGTTTTTCACAGACTTATCTCTTTTTTAAATCTGACATTAAAAAGTGTCCTTTAACGTTCCTTTTACCCAAAAACATGGACACTAGTTTTCAATCTGAAAACTACTAAATTTTGACTATCTGTGAATTTTGAGGCGATTGTAGTTTGTCCTATTCAAGCAGAGTGCCTTTCTGTGGCACAAAATGGTCAAAGATGACAATTTGTTATGGCACGTCCTCTTTGTGATGCAATTTTCTTTCAGTTTTGAAAGACCATAAGGAAAAACGCATTCACACCCATCCTTCTCGGAAAATTACAAAACTCTATATTTTTTAGACAGAGGGTTCAGTCTTTCATTCCACGGTACTTAGCCATGTATTTGGATTTTTATGGTGAGATTCCAACCAATATCGCACCCTTTGTCAGGGGGTTTGGGACCCACTTTCATAAAAGTGCACAGTTTTCCCACTAATAGCTTCCCATTGATAGCTGTAAACTTACTATATTTTACATATTTGGAACCAGCACAAAAATTAGATTCTCTCTATTCTTCTAATATTCAAAACTACATCCTAGCTTCTAAATATTGTTCCTAAACTTACAGTTTTTTTTAGAGTGTCGGCTAGTACAGGTTAAGAAAAGGGTTTTACTTGCCGTTTATTACCAGAAACGATTAAAAGAAGGGAAAACGTGCCATCAACAGGATAAAAAAGGAAACTGGTGAAAAATTTTCCTGTCGGAACACAAGTTCAGTATGGCGGCGCCAATAAGGTAAATAGCAACCAGAAAAAAAACAAAGAGAAGCGTAAAGAACAGACAGGACTAAGAGGTAATCAGAAGAAAATAATATAGAAAGATAGACAAATAATTGCGTATAGTGTTGGTACTGTGTTTGTAAAACCAGAACAAAAGAAAAAACAATTAGTTGTAAAATCAAGGCTAACGACAAGAGACCACATAAAAAGTTAGCTTTAGCCCCCTAGTTTTCGTTAAGTACTCAGTCTTAAACAATAGATTGGGGAAACATCGTCATTCTTTTTTTAAAGAATAATATGATGCTACTTACCCAAAGCTATCACAAGAACCAACACATTGACAAATGGGAATGAACGAATTTTGAAGACGAAGAAATAGAAGAAATACGCCATTCCAACAGATATCACAACTGAGATTAGGACTGAAACTGTAGCGCAAAATGATTGGAAAAATAAAAATATGCACAGGCCAACCAATGCTCCGCCAATCAGCAACAAGTTAAGATCTTGTTTCAACTGAGCGTTAAACACTTCAAATTTGATCCCTAGAAAAAAAAGACTTGACAGAACCAGAGCAATATTAATTTTTAGTTTTGAGAGAACCAGAACAACATAAAAATGTTTTAGTTTTGCTTTCCAAGCAAAGCAAACCCCTAATTTCTTTGGCAATGAGAGAACTACTAGATTTTAGGACACAAAGTTGAAACCGTTCCTCATCATAGTCCCAAACATAGAAAGTGAAATTACAAACACAGCAGAATCACAAGAAGAAATAGTCTGTAAAAGTAAACGGCACCACTTTTTGACCCGTAGAAAATACTCTTTTTTTATCTCTAAATTTTTCTCTTTATTATTCTAAGAGAATATTTTGGCTATAGAGCCAGAGAACCGTCTCACATCTTAGGTCCTTCCTTTTAGATTAATTAAAAAAAACTTTTTCCACAAAATAAGTTTTTCAAAGAAAAGTAAAGAAATTAAACAAAAAATGAGCTAAAATAAAATCAAATAATCTACCAAGCGTGAAACTACCAAAAAACCAGCATCGATAAATAAATGAAACTCAAAACGAACAGAAATTACAATAAATAACCGAGTCAAACTCAATATGAGCAGAAACTAACAAGACTATGGCTCAAAACCCCTATGCTTTCCCAAGGTAACAATAAAATTTGCACTTTACTGAAAAACAAAACAAAAAACAAATGAATGTGCATTGTCAGTTTAATATACATATATTGATATTTAGTAATCAAAATCTTAATATTATTTGATTTATTAAAGTTATAAAAGTAAAAACATTTATATTCTTTTCTTTGAAAAACTAATTTTGAGGAAAATCTTTTTTTAATTAATTTCTGTTTGTTTTATATTGACATTGTCTTTTCAGAGAAAAAGAAAATAATACGTTAAATCTTTTCGTTTTTTAAAGATTTATAGTTTATCCTGCTGTTTGTATGCTGGAGAAAAATTTTCAAACTGACGGCTTCAATTCCAAACTGACGGCTACTTGCATAAACCAAGCTTTCCACTCTAAAAGCGAAAACACGGCCTGAAGTAACGACGGTTAGGCGGAATAGCTTCAGACAATCCTTTCTGATAAAGAATTAGAGGGGCCAGGGGCCTGCTTTTCGCTTCCTAATAATAAAAACTGAAAATGTTTGTGTGTATCTATTTCAGCTCACCCTCTGTAGGCTCTGGCTTAAGGACAAACGAAAACCACCCTTCTTGGCACCAGGCAAGAATTACACGCAACTTTTCAAAATTTTACGTCATATCTATTTATCCTGCAAGAGGTATATGCTTTCCGCAAGATCCGAAGAGATCAGGCTCTTTAATTTCCTGGCAATAAACTGAACTTAAAAAAAAAACAAAAAAAAACACACACACACACACACAAATCATTATAATCTAAATGACAATTCAGGTTTTGTTTTACACTTTTATTTTGAAGTATATAACCATCGTAAGTGTTCAATTGTCTGACAAGTTAAGCCCTAGGCACTTGTTGGGTCTTAGTCTGACTGGTATAAGCAATAGCCTTTATTTATACCCAAACTGTTATATAAGAAAATGCCCCGAGATAAATACAGCTTCTTGCAATTAATATTCCTAGGTTTGTCAGAGAAAAGGCCATTGATTGGTTGACACTGATCCCATGGCACTACTTTTAAGCCATCAGAGGCTTCTTCCACTGACAACTTAAAAAACTGCAATACACTCTACTGAACGCGAGGATAGCGTAGGCAAGAGCAGACAGTAATTCGAACATGTTCACAGAGCAGTCCCCAAAGAACCAGGTAAACTATTAAAGCATTCGATAACGTATCGTATTTTTAACAGCAGACAGACGACAAAATCGAGCTTAAAATATATCCAGATCTAGGCAATTTTCAAATCGTTCTGTAGAATTTATCGACTAGCACAATTTTTTATAAACAGAAATCATGATTGAAAGTCTTACCTACCACCTCTTGCATTTCTAGGATTAGGTCTGAAGGCAAATTATCAATCAAATTAGATTTAAATGTACTATTCTTTTGTTAAAAATAATTAGTCAGATATATATTGAGTCCAAGGTAATAGGGGACGGAGATTGTCTGTCCAGGATTTCGATTCTTGCTGATAAAAGGGCATCTGTGTTGCCAAGTGGCGCGCATTTGCGCCATTTGGGCGCTTTTTTGAGTTGATTGCGCATTGAATTTTGAATTTTGTTGAATTTTGTTGCTTTACTGAAGAGTGATTTACTGAATTTGCACTTTACTGAAAAAAATATAAATGTTTTTACTTTTATAACTTTAATAAATCAAATAATATTAACATTTTGATTACTGAATATCAGTATATGTATATTAAACTGACAGTACACATTCATTTGTATTTTTTTAAGTAAAGTGCAAATTATGTTTTGGCCTTGGGAAGGCATAGGGGTTTTGAGCCCAATTCTATGTTAATTTCTGCTCGTTTTGAGTTTGACTCGGTTATTTATAGTAATTTCTGTTTGTTTTGGGTTTCATTTATTTATCGATGCGGATTTGTGGTAGTTTCACGCTTGGTAGATTATTTGATTTTATTTTTGCTCATTTTTGTTTAATGGAGTTCTTTACTTTTCTTTGAGAAATGCTTTTTTTTATTAATTTCTGTTCGGTTTATATTGACATAGTCGTTTCAGGGAAAAAGAAAATGATACTTTAAATCTTTTTGTTTCTTCAGGAATTTAGAGTTTGGCCTGCTATTTGTATGCTGGAGAAAAGTTTTCAGCAACTTTTAACCACTTACATCCCTTTAAAAATCTGCACACAAATAGTAGAGTTTAATTTAGTTTCATACCTCCTCTAGTTGACCTGAAATGGAAAACTTGATACCATTCGCAAAAAAATTTGTTTACTTTCTTTGATAGCTTGGATACATTTACGCTATGTTGATCATCCTCAAAGACCTAATTTCCAGATTTTTCTACTACGTTGAACACAATGGCTATCTGAAAATTTTAATTGGATGTATTTGGGGGAATGGTGTGCGTGAGAGGGTTGTTACTTACCTTCCTATTACTTTCGACTATTAAAAAGAGCACCAGCCCTCTCAATTTCCAATTGAATGAGCCCCTTTTGAAGTTTTTACGACAACACTTTCTATAAAAACCTTATATGCCCCCAGGTCATAAC
This sequence comes from Artemia sp. Qi Xiang Cuo, assembly GCF_049724085.1. Taxonomy (NCBI): domain Eukaryota; kingdom Metazoa; phylum Arthropoda; class Branchiopoda; order Anostraca; family Artemiidae; genus Artemia; species Artemia sp. Qi Xiang Cuo. Next base: position 32,207,283 of record NC_142804.1, read on the forward strand.
TTACAACCTTTGCTCTGGGGACTCTGGGGGGTTTGTCATCTTTAAATACATAATTTCCAGAACTTTCAACTATGTTGAACAAAATGGCTATCTCTAAACTTTGATTGAAAGTTTTGGGGAAATGGTGGGCGTGAAAGGGGGGTCAACTACTCTCCTCTCCCTTTCGACTATTAAAAAGGGCAATTTTAATTTCCAAACAAATGAGCCCTTTTTGAAATTTCTATAACAACATTCTATATATACCTTATATGCCCCCCAGGGCATAACTTACAGCCCTTTCACTGAGGAACCTGAGGGGCTTATCATCCTAAAACACCAAATTTTCAGAATTTTCAACTATGTTGAAAAAAATGGATATCTGAAAATTTGGAAAATTTTGGTGTGTTTGGGGAAATTGTGGGCGTGAGAGGGGGGTTAGTTGCCCTTCAATCACTTTCGACTATTAAAAGGGCACTAGCCCTTTCAATTTTCAATTGAATGAGCCCTTTTTGATGTTTTTACAACATCGCATTCTATAAAAACCTTCCATGCTCCCAGGGCATAACTTACAACCCTTGCCCTGTGGGTTGTGGGGGGATGGGTTGTCATCCTTTAAGACCTAATTTCCAAAACTTTCAACTACGTTGAATAAAAAGGCTATCTAAAAAATTTGATTGGATATGTTTGGGGAAAAGGTGGGCGAAAGAGGGGGGTTAGTTGCCCTCAAATCACTTTCGACTATTACAAAGGGCACTAGACCTTTGAATTTCCAATCAAATGAACCCTTTTTCAAGTTTCTACGACAAAGATTTGAGTAAAAACTTATATGCCTGCAGGTTATAACTTATAACCCCTTCCTTGAAAACAGTGAGGAGGGGGGGGGAGCGTCTTGCTCAAGGATCAAATTTCCTGAACTTTTAACTGCGTGGAACAAAATGACTATCTCAAAATTTTGATTGGATGTGTTTGAGGAAATGGTGGGCGTGGAAGGGGTGTTATTTGTCTTCCAATTACTTTCGACTATTAAAAATGGCACTAGCCATTTCAATTTCTAGTCGAATGAGCCCTTTTTGAAGTTTCTACGACAACTTCTTCGATACGAAGTGCTCTGCTCTAAAGGAAAAAAATAGTAAATAATACATTGCGCCAATATCGTTCTCATATGCCGTCAGGGCATGAATTACACCCCGTGGTCTGAAGGCCTTGGGGGAGTGTCCTCATCAAAAACATACTTCCTATCAGATACCCAACTACGTTGAACAAAATGGCTGTCTCAAAATTTTGTTTAGATGTGTTTGGGGGAATGGTGGGCGTGGGCGGGGGGTCTAGTTGCCCTACAATTATTTTCGATTATTAAAAAAGGACACTAGTCCTTTGAATTTCCAATCGAATGAGCCTTTTTGAAGTTTCTACGACAACACCTTTTATAAAAACCTTATATGCCTCCAGGACATAACTTACAACCCTTGTCCTGAAGGCTGTGGGGGAGTGTCCTCCTCAAAAATATAATTTTTATCAAGAAATCAACTATGCTGAACAAAGTGGCTATCTCAAAATTTTGATTGGATGTGTTTCGGGAAATGGTGGGCGTGGAAGGGATGTAAGTTGCCTTCCTATCACTTTCGACTATTAAATAGGGCACAAGCTACTCCAATTTCCAATTGAATGAGTCCTTTTCAAAGTTTCTACAACTTCTTCGATACGAAGAGCCCTGCTCTAAAGGAAAACAAAAAAAAATACATCGTGCCAACATCGTTCTTATATGCCCTCAGGGCAAAACTTAAAACCCTTGCACCGAGGGTTCTGGGGGAGTGTCCTCCTCAAAACATATTTTCAATTTGGAAATCAACTGAGCTGAACAAAATTGCTATATCAAAATTTTGATTGGATGTGTTTGAGGGAATAATGGGCGTGGGGGGGGGGCTAGTTGCCCTCCAATCACTTTCGACGATTAAAAAGGGCACTAGCAACTCCGATTTCCAATTGAATGAGCCCTTTCGAATTTTCTACGACAACTCCTTCGATACGAAGTGCCCGGGTATGGAAACAAATTATAAATAGATAAATAATACATTGTATCAACATCGTTCTTTACTTAGGCAGCGCTATTACGCTGCCTATGATACCGGGGTATATTTTGTTTACACGGTACCGAGAACTGCGTCAACACGGGGGTCTCGCAGCCTATGTACGTGAAGATCTGCACGTGAAAATCCGTGATGATCTGAGCAAATATAATGAAATGGTGTGTGGAACAAAAGTTCTACAAGCAAAATTAAATAATGTTGATGCATCTTTAGTCATTGTGTATAGGTCTCCCTCTAGCTCTATTCAAGAATTCGTTGAGAATTTACATGAACAGCTAGTGAAAGTCCAATCTAGTAATAAACCTTGTTTCATTATTGGTGATTTCAACATCAACATGTTAGATATCGAGTCTTCGGTGACTTCTCACTTTTAAATCTATATCTGTCTTATGGTTTAGTCCCTACGATTAACATTCCGAATAGAGTTTCTAGGACTTCCGCAAAGCTTTTGCACAATATATTTTCAAATGTACCTTTTAGATCTCCAGTTGTTGTAAATGTTGAATCTGGCCACTTTGGTGTTTATGCTAAATGTGGGGTATTTACTCATTAGTGAGTAATTTCTGACTTGAGTAAAAGGTCTGTAGTTTTTGATAAAAATGCCCTTGTAAAACTAAATAATAATTTGGTTCAAGTTGATTGGATGTCCCCGCTTGGAGAGGAAAATGATGTTAATAGTAAATTTGCGCTTTTTTATGGTAAGTTATTGGAAAAGGCTTGGGAAGTGGGAGTTGTTAGGAATATGAAAGTACGAAAGCATAATGGGATAACACTAGATCTTCTTCAGAAAACAAATTTAAGAGATAGATTGTTTAAGTTGCAAGCTTTAGAACCTACGGATGAGAATAAAGAACAATATGGTGTTTTTTCGTATTAACTAAAAAAAACTTTCCGAAAAATAAGTTTTTCAAAGAAAAGTAAAGGCCATTTTAAACTTAAGCTCAGTTGATACTTATACTTGTTAAAATTCAAACTCAAAACGACCAGAAATTACTATTAAAGAATAAATGAAACCGAAAACAAACAGAAATTAAATAAACAATCATAGCAAAAAACATACAACAAGTAATAATATAAATGAATAAATAGATCTTAAAGCGAGTAGTGCTTAGATTGAATATGAAAATCAAGCTTAAAACGAAAACAAATGTTTTGCTATTAAAGTATAAATGAAACTTAAAACGAACAGAAATTAAATATACAATCAATGCGAACAAATATACAAAATATATTAATGTAAATGAATAAATAAATCTTAAAACGAGTGAAACTTAAAAAGAATATGCAAATCAAGTTTGAATCGAATAAAAATAACTACAAACAAGAGTTTGGGTATCGCCTCACTGCAGAAGCCTATTAGGCTTCTGCAGTGAGGCGATACCCAAACTCTTGTTTGTTGTTTTAGTGTTACTGATATGACTAAAAGTCTCCGGAATGAAACTATGTCATTAATTGCGGATGACACTGTCGCTATCAGCACTGCAAAGACGGAAGAATTACTCCTGATATTGATGAAAGATAATGTGGATAGGTTAGTTTCCTGGTTAAGGGTAAACAGGCTTAAGATTAATCTTGGTAAGTCAAAATTCGTCATTTTTTCCCGATCTTCTGTTTTTTATCCTAGGATGAATGAAATTGTAACACATTGTGGAGTTTTAAAGCGTGCTTTATCGATTAATTACCTGGGGGTATATATTGATGAGATTGTATCATTCAAGTGTCATGCACAGCCTGTGAGTTAAATTTTGTCTCGTAACCTAGGTATAATGAGAAAACTTAAGCATTTTTTCCCTACACATGTCCTACGCCTACTTTATTTTTCCCTTGTCCATCCATATATTCTGTATTGTAATAGCGTTTGGCTTAATACATTTGCTTATGTTGCCCGGCCCGTCGGATTTCTTCAAAATAATGCTGTTCGCTTGTTTGTTGGTTTACAACCCCGGGATTCGGTGCGGAACGTCTACGAGCGAATAAGGATACCACCAGCATCTGGACTACGAAAGTTATATACATTTTTTTTTATTTTTAGGCTACATCATGGTACAAATCTTTAATGTTTTGACAGTTTAGTTAATTTGAGATCCATGATCCACAATTTTGACACTCGATGTTCTGGAGAGATTAATATTCCATTCATTGTTTCGACCCGGTTGACGTTTTCTGTGCTTCATAGGGGGATTAGAAGTTGGAATCATCTAGATCAGAGTATTAAAAATAATAGTGATATTCTTTATTTTAAGAGAGAAATTAAAGAAATCCTTTTTACTAAGTATGAATTAAGTTCTTTTGTTTTTGTTGTTTTTTTTTGTTGGGGAGGGGGGGGGGTGTGTAAATAAATAATTGAGTACCTTATTATGGCCTCTTGGGGTATGATTTTAATAGTATTGTTGAATGTGTTCGTTGTAAGGTTTGTGGTGCCGATTAGGTCGTACTATTGGTTAATTTTTTTTTCTTTGTCCTGTATTATTTTCTAATATAGTGGCTGTTATTACTGTTTTTGTTTTCTTTATCTCTCTCTCCATAAAAAAAAAAAAAAAAAAAAAAAAAAAAAAAAAAAAAAAAATGTTTGACAAAGAAGGGCCTAGATTGCAAAGAGCCTCTATTCAACTGGAGGTCCAAGAGACTTCTTGCTGTCCAATTCTAAACCAGCTTAAGCACTTCTTATAGACTTTAGAAGATGTGTCAAGTGCTTTCCTGATGTGTCACTGCGTTTCCTGAGGCCAAAATCATTTCAACGATTTATAGAATAGGAAAATTGCAACTTGGAATGCTACAACGTTAAAAAAAACAATATCATATCGACATTTTGACTGGCAAATTCAGATCCTTCAAAACGAACTTACTAGGAGTTTCAGAAACTCATATCCCAGGGGTAGAAAACATGGAATTAAGTGATATATAATTTATTTACTCAGGCAGAATGGATGGGGTACACGCTAAGTCTTGTTTAGTCTAGGAAGGTATTAATAATAGAACGCTAGTCGCTCATTTTATGACTAAAAAGTACAAGGTATTAGTCACAATAGTATATACCCCTGTAGAACCAACTGATGAAGATAGTAGTGAGTCAGATGAGTTTTACTTTCAGCTGCAGGAACAAATGGACAAGGTCCCATTAGCGATTTTAAGGTCTAGGTCGGTACAAACAGGGATAGATGGTATCCTCGCCAAGGTAAATTTGGTGTAGAAAAAGAGAACAGTAATGGTCATAGACTGCTGCAATTTTGTAGGTATAACAATCTAGTTATAATCAATATAGCTTGTGAAGTCGCTGATGGTGGCTTAGGGAAGAAAGTTAGAAACGCAGGTAGGAATATTCTTTAAAATGCGTTATATCTAATAGAGAGGAGGAGGGGCTCTTACAGGAATTATTTGAGTGATAGAGCATATGAGAATAAAAGGAATGTAAAGAAAGCATTAAAATGTGAATTAAGGAGTTGTGAAATGGAGACCATGGAAAAAATTTCAGAAGACCTGAAAGATGCAGCAAGACGGCATGATAGTAAAATATTGTACTGACATGCTAATAAATGGAGAAGGAATATTCAATCTGGACTTGTACCAGTAAAGTTAGGATCGGGGCCACAATTAGTGATTAGGTTTGACAATTAACGTAAAAGGTAGTGTTGTTGTTAGTCTATACCAAACAGGCCCACGGTATTTTTTTTTCACTGTGGGCCTTTGTCATAAACTTGTTGGCATATCAGATAGCCTAGCTGGTAACTATATCCCATACAATGTCACCAAATCATCACAACTTGTAAAGCTCTACTAAAATAAATTCTGTAATTGGCTGTCAACAAAGGAGCTCAGTCGTGGACATGTTTATAGTTTTTTTTTATCTTTGTTGGTATTATAAAATATAAATATATATGTAAATTATAAATCATAAAATATAATTGTTGGAGTTCTAATTGAAATTTAAAAAATTAACAAAAATTATAATAAAACCATCAATCAAGCGGTTCCCCGCGCTGCACGGGATTGAACCTGAAAACCTTTAAATTAAAGGTACAGATTTTTCCACTACGCAAGCACGAGGTAAAATAACATATTATCTGAAAGAATGATGGTAACTCGGAGAATTATAAGTTCCTATCGGTTTTTATAGAAAGCGTGTTGTATAAACTGCATAGAAATTTCAAGATAGTAAGATAAGATAAGATTTATTGCTGAAAAACGGCTATCACAAACCCAAAAAGGCCGAATTCGCACTTTAACATCAAATAAAGCGAAAAAAGAACAACAAAAACAAACAATCAAACAACAACAGAAAATTATAAAAGGGCCAATGTCAAATACGTAAAAATGTTAAAAACAAAACAAATTAAACTCATAAAATTAGAGGGCTAATTTCAAGTCAGCAAAAATGCCAAAAAAAAAACGAAACAAAAAGACAAAACTTATCTTTTTCTTTTAAAACAAAAATATAAGTTAGTTAGTGACTAAGAAACATAATAAAAACCTCCAAATTTGCAAAATGGGCATTAAATTAATAACTATGAGGTAAAAAGTGAGGGGGGGGGGGGATGCTGCGGAGATTCTTTGATTGAAAATGTCAACTATGTAAGGGATAAAAGTTCTTCTATATCTTTCAGAGCAAACTCTTATTGGGGCAAGAAGATTATTGGGATAAGAGTTTATACAACTCTTATTGGGGAGGCGGGGTCGAAGGGGTCAATATTGACCAGGGAAAAGGGGAGTTGTTCGAGGGTTATAAAGGGCATTGTTAGCAAAACGCAAGGTAGTTTTTGCTCTCCTTTCCTTAAGGGTGACAAAATTAGCTCTCCTACGAAGGGAAATATAAGGTTCTTTACCCTCATTGAAGATAATTCTTAGGCACCTTTTTTGGACTGCCTCTATTCTGTCCAACAATTCAATGGAAATGCCAGGATACCAAACAGGACAGGCGTACTCAAGGGTTGGATGTACAAATGACAGGAAAATCCTCAAACAATGCAATTTAGGGCACTTAAATTTTTTAAGGAGTTTAAGGAGGGAAATTGCGGCATTTGCACGTTTTAAGATGTCATTAATATGACAATCCCATTTTAAGTCGCTTGAAATGGTAACGCCCAGTAATTTCATAGTGGTAACAGACATTTCAGGGGGGATGGGATAGGAAAGAGAAGGGGGAGTCTTGAGGAAATTAATAGTAATAACAGTTGACTTTAAAGGGTTGTCTTTCATATCATCAGTAAGAGCTTCGGCTAATATCGATTCCAATATTTCCATTCAGTTGCTTTTTAAATTTTTGAAACATGTCTCTAAGAGGACAACAATGACAGTAGTCATTTGCTTTCGTAGAAACTTCGAAAAGGGATCATTCGGTTGGAAATTTAAAGGGTGAGTATCCTCTTTAATAGTCAAAAGTGATTGGAGGGCAACCAGCCCCCACGCCCAGCATTTCCCAAACTCTTCCAATCAAAATTTCAAGATGGCTATTTTGTTTGACGTAGTTTATAAGTCCAAAAATTATGTCTTTTAGAATGACCGCCCCTCCCCTCATTCCTCAGGGCAAGGGTTGTAAGTTATGCCCCTAGGGCATATAAGGTATTTATGGAAAGGTTGGTCACACAAACTTCGGAGGGGATTAGATTGGAAATCGGAAGTTTAAGTGTCCTTTTTAAGGGTCAAATTTATCAGAGGGTAGCTATGCCCCCCCATGTCATATTTTCCCAAAATGTATCCGATAGAAATTTTGAGATAGCCATTTGTTCAAAAATAGTCCAAAGATTATATAACAAGACCTTCGGGGTTGACACAACCCCTCATAGTTAGGGGGTAAGGGTTGTAAGTTATGCCCCGGGTGTATATACGGTTTTTATAGAAGGGGTGGTCGTGTGAACTTTGGAGGAGGCTCATTTGATTGAGAATGTACAGTTCTAGTCCCATTTCAAGAATTAAACATGATGGAGGGGAAAAAGCCCCCCCCCTCCTCCCTGACATCCTCTTTTCCCCACACACATTCGATTGAAATTGCGGGATGGCCATTTCGTAACCAACAGCCCAAAGAGCATATAATAATGTGTTCAGTAATCAAATATAAGGAACATTTAGGAGGACGTTGAACTAAATTAAAACAAATTATAAATAAGTGGACTTTCAAAAAGGTGACAAAGCAATATCTCAAGAACAACTTATACTATTAAGTTATACCTTTAAGAGTAAGTTTTGGGGGATTTTGAACTAGCCAGAAGGCACTATGTGAATACTTTTAATGCTACCACTACAGTTACTGTAACTAATGAGGCTAAGAGCATTAAGGTGGAATTTTTGGGGAGCGTTTAGGGGTAGTTCCAATTAAACTAAAAAATGGTATGCATGCAGGTTTTCAAAAGAGCATATAAGCAATATCATAGGCAGCGCCACTCAATAATAGCTAGAAATATCATTGAAACATTTAAAGGAGCTAATTCGATACAAAATTAAAAGTTCTAATGTCCTTTTTAAGAGTAAAAAGAGATTGGAGGGCAATCAGCCAGTCCCTCAAGCCAATTCATTTTCCAAATACATCCAGTCAAAATCTTGAGACAACCATTTTAGCCATTTTGTTCAGCACAGTAGAAAGGTCCAGTAACTGTGTCTTTAGGGATATGGGGCATGTCCACCTCCCACAATTATGCAATTGGGCCTTTGTGCTATAAAACTAAATGCTCCTTTAAAACTAAACCAAAACGCATTGTGTTTAGGGTTGCCAATAAGCCACTTCAGCATTATATCGAGAACGACTGGGGGTATTAAGTTGAAGCTTTCGGGGTTAGTACTATTACTACTTCTGCTCTTACAGTTTAAATAAATAAATAAATAGAGTGTAAGTGTATCCAGGTTGTTAAAGAGCATAGATAGAATCTTTTGGGTATGATATTAAGTTTTATTTTTCAGGTCAACTTGAGGAGGTATAAAATTAAACTAAAAAATACTATTTGTGTCATGATTAAGAATTGTTGAAAAAGTTTCCCCAACATACAAACAGCAAGCCAAACTATGGATTCTTATAGAAAAAAACGAAAAGACATAAAATATAATTTTTTTCGTGAAAAAGACTACGTCAATAAACAACGAACAGAAATTAATTTTTAAAACTTTTTTCGCTAAACAAGTTTTCAAAAAAAAGTAAAGAACTCCATTAAGCCAAAAATGGGCAGAAATAGTCAAGCAATCTTCCAAGCGTAAAACTCTCACAAATCACTATCAATAAATAAACAAAATCAACACGAACAGAAATTAGAATAAATAGCCGAGTCAAAATCAAAACGAGCAAAAAATAACATTAGTAGGGCTGATAACCCCCATCCCTTCTCAAGACCAGAACACAATTTGCGCTTTACTGAAAACAAAATACGTCTTATATGTTTTCACTTTTCTTAGTTAAATAAATACAAAAATTAAGACTTTAAGGAATAAATATCAATATATGTATATTAAACTGACAATCCACGGTAATTTTTTTTTTGTAAAACCTAATTTATTATCTGGTCTTGAGAAAGTATGCGTGTTGTCAGCCCTACTAATGTTAATTTTTCCTCGTTTTGAGTTTGACTCGGCCATTTATTTTAATTTCTCTTAGTTTTGAGTTTCATTTATTTATTAATAGTGATTTGTGGTAGTTTTACACTGGGAAGATTATTTGACTTTATGACCATTTTTGGCTTAATGGAGCTCTTTACTTTTCTTTGAAAACTTGTTTTGTGGAAAGCTTTTTAAATTAAAACAAATATAAGGTAGCATCATTCAGCCAGGGGGGCTGGCACCCCCCCCTCCCCCCTTATGGGTGCCAATGCTAGGTAGTATTATCAGTAAAGACGGTGGATACAGTGCAGATACTAAAAGTAGAATAACCAAGGCCCAGGGTATTTTTTCACAGTCGAGAAAAGTTTGGAAGAATAGAAAAATAAGTCACGAACCAAGATTAGAACATTGGAAGGTAGAGTGCTGACAAAGATCAAGTATGATTCTGAAGCATTGGCGCTCCTTAAAATTGGCGCTCCTTAAGATGTTTTCCAGAGAAATTGCCAACGAAGCATTTTAGGTACCCGACTGACTGACCATATCTTAAACAGTAAGCTGTGCGAAAATTTGGTTCAATCATGCTTTCTAGGGTTATAATGAGAGAAAGAATGAGATGAAATGGGTATGCCACGTTCTGCGGATGAAAGATGACAAATTGACAAAGACTGTCCCTTTTGGCCAACCGTCTAGGACCAAACAAAAAGCAGGTCGTCCCCAAATGTGGTAGAAGGATGCCGCAAGGGAAGATTTAAGTGAAATGAGAACTTCTTCGGAGGATGTAAAGAGGAAGGCTTTCAATAGATTGGAATGGAGAAGGAGTATGCGTGGCTCTGTAGCCTTAAGGCGGCTTGGTGTTAGAGTGAGTCGTTAGTGGTAGTAATAGCAGTAATTAATATCGTCTGTATTTTTAGTTGTTGATCTTAAGTCATTGAAAAAATAATCCAAGGTTTTTCACTTAAATTGATCTCATTTTTTACTCCAAAACCCAGTAGTAACCAAAACTCTAATAGGAATATTGATAACAATTAGTACAAGAAAATAACTGGTTTTTGTGCTGATTCTAAAAATATAAGATTTATCAAGATTGATTTTATCCATCAAAAGCTAAGAGCTTGAGAAAATTTGTATCATTTTCGGAAAAGCGGGAAAACATCCCAACAAACTGAAGCGATGAAAATTGCACCATCAGATTAAGCATATCAGAAAACCCTGCTGTAGAGGTTCCAAGCTACCATGTGCAAAACTGTAGAATTTTGTGTTTTTTTGCCAGAAGAAAGATCACGGATGTATTACTTCTTTTTTTAAATGGAAATTTCTCAGGGAATTTTCTTGGAAGGATTATTTACCACGGGGATAATTTTCCGTGGGGAATTTTCAACGGGACATTTTACAGGTGAAGGGGGGAGGGATATAAGTTATGCAGTTTTCCCATTGCTTTCATACAGTATTTGTTATTGGAAATTATGATATAAGGAAATTACTTGGGGGGGGGGCTTTTCACGGGGAAAATATTCCATGGAAAGAAACTTTCCGGAAAAAGTTTTCCACAGAGGGGGAGGGTATTTCTCAGCAGGATTTGCCAAACTATAAGAAATAAAATTTTAAAGAACAGTTTTTTTTTCAAACGAAAGTAAGGAGCCATTAAAACTTAAACCGAACAGAAATAATTCTGTATATAAGGGGCGCTGCCCTTGATCGCTATTTACGCTAAAAAGTCTTAACGTTTTTAAAAAACACTTCTCGTTCGAATTCAAGGACCCTTCTGTTTGAGCAGTCTTTCTTAAAAAATATGATAAAACATCAAACGTTAGCGTAAAGAGCGACGATCGAGGAAGGGGCAGCCCCCCTTATATATGGAATAATCTCCATTCGTTTTAAGTTTTAATGTTCCTCCTTATTTTAAGTTGAAAAAATTGTTTTTTTTTCAATTTAATTAATTATTAGGGCCAAAAGATTAAGCTTTCTTTTTACACTGACTCAACGTGTCTGTTGGGTCCTCAAATTTGCGTGTATTCAACCAAAGCAAAACAGCAGTTAAAAGAAACGGCTTTATGTTGTCTGTAGACAAGACAAATATAATATTGAAAAGCAGACATACCAATAATGCGGAAATTAGAGAAAAATGAACAAAGAAAACAAGAAAATTACTTTGTGATTCTAATCTTAAATCTTATTAAACGATGCTTCAGATATGCGAAAGAAAAAATGAATTTATGAAGCATTGAGAATTCCAAATTGAATAAATAAACAAGTGTTTAGTTTCACGTAAAAGACTCGAAAACATGAAATACTTACCAAAATCATAGGCAACAACTTCAAGGGTGTTCAGTTTAGGTATAGTCAAGTCGTCATAGTAAGTTGTTAACGATGAGCTTTTGCCCATGGGTAAATAGATCCCAGTGTAACGAATGACAATATGCCCCAAATGTTCCTAAAACAGAAAAATATTTACAAGCTCGAGCTAAAAAATACTGAATAAGGAACGACCGACGACCTGATTCAGACATTATTTCGTCTTTTTTAACTTTTGGGTGTATATCTTTCGCAGTGGGGGAATTCGTCATAACCGTATTGGTCAAACCAATAGTTAATCCGGTGAATTAACAATAAGATACAGAGAAATAAAAGACGAGGCGAAAGGATTTGGCTGTAAACTGTGATAACACTTAACTGTCTAAATATGACTCTGCTTGACAGTCTACGCGGCTCTTAACAGGTCAATACATATCTCTCCTATAACCAATTCATCTTGTTGATTAAAGACAACTTTTTTTTATTACACAGTGTTGAAATAAAAAAAAAAAAAAACGATTTAGAATAGACATCAAGACAAAAATTCATGTGCCCCAGGAAACCCCTAGTCGCATGTCACTTTCGGCTTCAAAAGTATTTGAAGGAAAAAGCAATCCATTAATTGGGAATAAATTCCAATGGAATTTTACAAGAAAATGGATTCCCTCAAAAATACCTGGCTCTTTGCGCTAAAGTATTTTTTAGAACTTTGAAAAAAGTTTGTTATTATAATAAACGGTCCTTGTGTGTCAGGAGTTCTTGGGAAACTTCTTGGGAGGGGATAAAGAGGGAAGCTTTGAATATATTGGTATGAAGGAAGAGCGTGTGTCGCTGCATTTGGCTCAGACGACTTGGTACTTTAGCAAGTTGATAGCAGTAGTAGTAGTATTTAAAGTTGGAGAAACAAAATATGAATATGAAATACTACCTTAACGTAACCTTGTTTATGCATAAATTTTTTGAGTATTCTAGTGTTTTTTTTTTCCTTTCAGCACTTTTGCGAACAACAAGCTGTAAGAAAAATGTGGCTGTTAACCTTTCTCTCTATAATGAGAGAAAGGTTGAGATGGCTAAGACATGTTTTACAGATGAAGGACGGTAGATTGTCAAATATTGTTCGTTTTCACCATCCATCTGGGGCGAAACAAAAACCAGCCCGTACCCGAACGGGGTGGGGAGAGGTCGTAAGGAAGGGTTTAAAGAAATTTGGAACTTCTTTGGAGGGGGTAAAAAATGAAGATTTAGATAGATTAGAATGGATGAGGAGTGTGTGCAGCTGTATTGGCCTCAGCCAACTTGGTGCCACAGTGAGTTGTTAGTTGAATAATTCCTAAGACCAAAATGGCTATGCATTACAAAATGAAGAAAATTGTTAAGAAAAAAAAACGAGGCTATTTCCAGATAGTGAAAAAACCTCCGCTCGAACTTCTTAAGAGCACAAATATAAATGAGGAGTAAAAAACATACAGATAAAAGTCCCAAGAACAATATATACACAGAACAAACCTCAAAAACAAAACTCTAAATCTAAAATAGGCCCTCTTAAAGCAACGGTGAAAGGATAAGTAAATAAGAGCATCAAACATTGAATAGCTATTCAAATCTGGTAAGTCAATTTGTGTAAAGCTTTCTTGACCGCTAAAGACCTACTAGGTATATTATTATCGAAAATATGTGGCAAAATAGCTGCCTATGAACAAAAATGATATAAAAGTTCGGAATTTATAAGTTCATTGTACATGAGGCTTAGATAGGCTTCACCAATTATCTGTATTAAGGTAAATTCCGATCGTTGACTCAAGCGAACGACGACTCATTAGAACAATGTTTCCAAGATAATGCGGGGCACACTATTTTCATAGCTAAAAATTGTTACTTTCAGAAGAGGCCAGGCAATTGCTTAGGCTTTTTCTATTTTTTATATGTGATTATGGTAGATTTAAGAAATATAGAAAAAAGTCACCTTGGAGTTTCTCAAGCTTTGAGCATCAATAAGAAAGTCTTTAATATGTTCTATAGCGGTAGGACTCGGACACAATGATCTCATACAACCAACGTCATCATCTGCAGAACATTCGATGGTATCTAGAGCATTGAAACATCTAGAAAGAATATCTTGAAATAGTTCCAAATCGTTTTCCTACAAATATAAAATAGGATCTTCAGCATAGTAAACGATTAAGTTTTCAAAGCGCGCTAAAATCTCATATTAAGAGTAAACCTGAAAATATCTTAAACAGAAAAAAGTGAAAAATATAGTAAAAACAACAAAAGAAAAATTAAAAGCAAACAGCCTATAAAACCGCGATTGAAGTTTACTTCGTCAATGCTAAATCAATAGTAAATGATTTTCAGAATGTTTAATTCTATATATTCCCTCTACTACATCCTAAATGCACTACCTCCGACGTCGTGTGTTTTAGGCAAAATTTAACCTGAGTGCTTCTCTCAAAACAGAATTTCTAGCATCATCGAGGGATGTAACACCAAAAAGTATCACCCCTTGTTTTTGAGATCATGACTAACAATATTCCTGATTTTTTATTATGTTTTTTATTCTGATAAATATTTCCACAAGTCCTGTCCCTTAAAAATCATGTATTTTTTTCTGAGTTTTAATCAGCATGTCCATAACAACTCGCTAGGATTTTTGGCGTTTTAGTCATCGGAGAAAAAAGAAAGTCAAAGCTTTAGAGTTTTTTTTTTCGTTTACCTGAAAATTCAATATTTTGCCAATACATCCAAGATACTATATAGAAACAACAATTGATTTAATAAGTTACAGCAAAACAGGTATGAAAAAGAGAAACTATAAAAAAGATACTGGAAATTATGCAAGAAATTATAAATTAATGAGGATCCTATTTCCAAACCCCCGAGCATTTTGGGCACATAAAAGGTATAATAAAAGATATTGTCGCTATCATTCCGTTACGGTAATGGATTATCAGTGGTACTTTGTACAGAGGAGAAATAACATTCAAATACTAAACACAACTAAACAAACCAAAAATTAAACACACAATTTTAAAATCAAATACAACATAGCCAAATAAACCAGTTAAGTAACAAAATTTTCGTCCACGCCAACAAAATTTCCAAGAACTGTACTAAGTATGTTGGGTTTTAGTAAGTGTTGTATTTCCTGAGATAACTAAGCCATCAACTTCCTCGAGCAAGTTAATATGCAGTTCCGACACATATTTTGCACTATGAGGCATCTTTTTGAAGCTGATGTGTATAAGGTCAGATTCACATTTGTTGACCTAAGGATCAGATGATCAGCCAACATTGTCTGATAACTATCATCAATGAGCTGCATTTCAACGTCCCGCTTAAACATTGACATTTGGGATGATGTCAGACAGTATTAGGAACTGGTACATCCGACTTTCATCGTCACGTTATACCTCCTAAGCATTCTAGCACGATTATACTACATAGCATAATAACATACTAGACTAACTTGAAAGAATACCAGTACACTTATACTTTAGGAGAATTTCACTTTGGCAAAACAAACATGTCGCAATTCCGTTAAGTATCTTCGTCATTTTGACCAGTGATTATTTTTTTTTTTTTTATTTTTTCCTTATATTTTGTTCAGCTCCTTGCATTACTTAATTCGTTTTATTTGAATATTAACATGCTCATGATAGCTTAAATGAATTGTGCTCAATAGCACATTCAATTCTAATTCAAACAAGAAATAAAAGTGCGCCTGGTTTGTGATTGCTGTAAACTTTCTAAAAACTGGCTTATTACAGGTCAATAGCTTTAATTTTTCTTCTTTCGCAAGTCAAATGTAACTTTCGCAAACCAAAAATTGAACCATTAAAAAAGGAAGTTAAAAGGGCTTACAAGCACGAATGTAAAAAAAGCTGAGATAAAGAAAAAATCAAGCTGAAATAAAATCATTAATAATATAACACAATTATAATGCATATTAATGTTGCAAGATGGGTCCAAACTATCCCCTAAAATGAGAATATTGAAATCATTTGCTCATGAAAATATGACTATGTAAACATGTTCATTTCACTGTCAGCAAACATTACCTTTTGGGTAACTAGGACTAGTTTATGATTACTTTCGCTACACTCACGAAAGAAAGTAATAACTTTTCTGAGTAATTGGTACCAATGTTAAAGAATGGGTATTGACCCCTTTGGTAGCAAATGTAAACTAAACGTAGAAATCAACTAATGCTCCTCCTATGGTTCTCTCACGTATAGGTTTTCCAGCAGTATAGGTTAGGGGCTAATAACTTCTTCTCAAGTCTGCACAGAGCGCTTAGGCTGGCTTAGACCTGGGCAGCAAGAAGGCCTTGGGACCCCCCAGTTGGAGGAAGGCTTTGTTCAAGACAAACACATTATTGGTCACTGCACGATTTTCTGAACTTTCCTACGCACTCCTGTCAACAAGGCTCAACATCCTCCACAAACAATCTCAACCCTATTAACTCCAACCTATAGCATATTTATACATACAAATATATTACAATGGGATGGCAATATATAATAAATGACATAGCTAGGAAGAAGCTATTCAGCCCAAAGAAGTTCACCAAAATAAATAAAACCCAGAAGAATTGTCCATTCATCAGAATGCAGTGAAGTACTATGTTGTTTACTAGGGTATAACTTCTTCAAGGGGTACCACTTGTAAAGAGCACTCTGTAGCGATATTTGGAGTCATGGTTCTGGTTAGAAAAACTTGAGAATTAAATTTCCCGACGCCACACAAGCAGGGCTTGCCTCCCCTAGACAGGGACGGAAGAAGCAGCTTATGACACCCCAAACCATCTCAAAGCACCAGAACAACTCCAGCCATTTATATTCAATCTATCCTCGTCACGGTATTTGTGTAATTCAAGTAGTGCAACATTTCTATATACATGATGTTTGGGGCGGAAGAGGGTTTTGGCCGTCTAATCAGACATACAAAAAATTACTACATAAGCTTGATTCATAAAAGGTAGCCTTTCTACTAAAACGCATCAATGAAGCCTCTGTGTTTTGGTTGTTTATTTGTGTAGCTTGGGGCCCTTTCCCTGGTGCAGTTGCTGCACTCATAATTTCGCCCTTGGAGCCGTATTTTATTGGCTTTTTGGTCATTCTGATTGAAATGGCTATCCCAAAATAGTGATCCAATACCAAGTGGGATCCCTGGGGCAAAAAGGACGGATACATGCCCTCTTAAATCGTTCTTCAACTAAATCGGATATTACAATTCATTAAATACAAAAAAAAAACTTACACCAGATCAGGTCTTTGCAAGCAGGGTACCTCATTTATTTGAGCAGTTAATAAAGAATAAATAAGTCATTAAGTGTTAATGGTAAGGAATAGCCAGTTTAAGCATTGGTGTATTCGTTCCAAAGTATAATCACCTACGGAACAAGTACTGACAAAACTCTCCAAAAGTGACCCCGCGTACCTCAGCGCCTCTAAACGCAAAATTTGGTACTACTTAATCGCTCCGAGCCAAAGTACTTTGCTCCAGCCAATAATTATGCTAGAGCGTGATTCAGGCGACGAGTGACGTACTTGTTCCGTAGGTGATTATACTTTGGTTGAAAGGTTCGCATAAGTAAACAAAGGGTCACTTTTTTTGTGTGGAGAGGATAGGTTTTGTCAGTACTTGTTCCGTAGGTGATTATACTTTGATTCGTTCTACTCATTTTTCGACAAACATTGGAGCAGACACACAAATAGTCCAATGGCCTTCAAGTAATTGCTATTATCATGACTGTAAAATAGCAAAATAGAAATTAAACTGCCAGGAAAAAAAATTGAACAACATCAAACCAAAAATTCGAAACCAGTCCACATATTAAAGGAAACTTACAGTTAAATTATCGCAAGACTCTCTCCCCACAAAGAATGCCAAATAATTGGATAAATGCCATGACTTGCAACATGTATCAGACTGATGCGGCGTAATACAATGGTCATGGAAGACAGATTGACTTCGTAAGGAATTATCCAGAACACAGATTTCTTTTAATGATCCCAAGGATAAAATTGTTTCCATTGAATTTTTCTTCTCGAGGATTACGTGAGAATAATCAAGTCCTATGAAAAAAAACTGATGTCATTGCCTTAATTTCTCCATAGTAGTATATTTCCGATTCTATAAGAGCTAAATTAATTGAACATTAAATCTTAAAAAAGAATGCTTTTCTAAGGAATATAAAGAGCGACTTTAACACAAGAAAGAGTAGAAAATAGATCTACAAGATTTCAAACCTAAAACAAGCAGAAATTGGTTCGAATGGAAAAACTAAACATTAAACGAACAAAAATTAAAATGAACAATGAATTCAAATCTAAAAGAATACATGCATTACAGCAAATAATGATGGCGTTGCATCTTCTTTTATCCCTAAAAAGGCTAAAGTGTAGTTTGACCTCTACTTAAAACTAAATAGATTGCTTAAATTAATTTTTTGATTGGCCTGTTGTTGTTTCTACATATTCAGTTAAAAACGACGATGATTTTTGTAGGAAAGTGAAGAGCAAATGTTAAGTACCAAAAACATTAAAATAAAACGTTCTTTGCTCCCAACACCCATCTTACAGGTCCATTTATACCTTAAATCCACGAGATTATAAACAACAAAATTACGAACATAAGTACTTTTCAAAACAGTAGAACTTAATAAATTGCAAATACTTTACGTAAGAAACCTATACCACAATCATACGTAGTGTTGCCACTCTTCAAACTTTCTAAAAGGTTACATTGTCAATTTTACTTTGCTAAAACTTAAATAAATAGCTCAAATTAAAATTTAATTTAGCAAATTGATTTAATATAAACTTGACTGGAATGGGTTCAAAGAAACAGACATCATTGACAAAATTCACTAAATATTAGAATACCAAAACTACTACTAATAACTCAATACAACACCAAGCCACCTGAATCCAGAAAGGGGGCGCACGCTCCTTTTCCACCCCAGTCTATTTAAAGCTTCACTCCTTGCCCTTTCCATGCGGTTAAAATTCTCTTTAAATCCTATTTATTACCTCTTCTGACCCCATCTGGGAACAACCTGCATTTCGTTTGACCCCAGATGGATGGCAGTTAAGGCACAATTTTAGGTAATCTGTCAACCTTCATCTGTAAAACGTGGCCTAGCTTCCTTAATCATTCTTTCGTAATAGCCCAAGAAAATGAGATCAAACCAAAATTACAAAAAAAAATAAATTGATTGTTGCAAATCACAGGCAGCACTGGGCTGCCTAAGTAAGGAGCGATATGGACACAATGCATTTTTTTCACCAAGGTACTTCGTATAAAAGGAGTTGTCGTAGAAACTTCAGAATGAACTCATTCAGTTCCTAATTGAGAGTTCTAATGTCCTTTTTTAAGAGACGAAAGTGATTAGATGACAACCAGCCCCCTCCCATGCCCATTCCAATCTAAATTGTCAGGTAGCTCTTTTGTTTAGCATAGGTGAAAGGACTCGGTAACTATGTCTTTGGGAATGTCAACCCTCCAAAGGCTTCGGGAAAAGCAACTTACAACTACTACTACTGCTACTATTCGGGAAAAGTTATGCAATTCGTAAGTTATGCAATTTTGTTAATTGGGAAAGAGGGCATGTTTGACCTTTAGTGTTCAAAAAGACCAAGAGCATTCAGGTGCAGCTTTGAGGGGAGTGTTGAACTAAATTAAAACACGTTATGTGCATTGAAATTGTCAAAAAAGCGTAAATCAGGAATGACTGGGGTTATTAAGTTGGAACTATCAGGGAATGATGAGAGGAATGATCAATTGACCAAAAAGTCAATATTTGCACGCTAATACTACTATTTCTGCTGCTTCTGCTACTACTATTAGTTCTACTTCTACTCCCACTACTATTACTGCTACATCAACTACTGCTTCAGTAGCAACTACTACTAAGGCAGATGATATTGAGGTGAGAATTTGAAGATTTCAGGCGCTGTTGAGGGGGAAGTTGAAGTAAATTAAAACACACTATAAGTATGCAGATTATCAAAAGGGCATATCGGCCACATCATAGCAACGGCTTACTCTCTGAAGTTGAAACTTCCAGGGCTTTATGAAAGGGGTGTTCAAACGACCAAAAGCCAAAATGTGCATAATACTACACTAATACCATTAGTGCTACTACTGTTAATACTATTGCCAATCCTCCTCTTACTACTACTAATACTACTTCTACTACTACTACAACTACACCTACTACTACTACTACGGTGACTACTAATACAACAAAGGCTAAGGGTATGAATACGAAAGCTCCAGGGAATATTAGGGGAAGCTGAAAAGAATGAAAAGAAGCTGTGTGCATGTAGGTTGTCAAAAGGGCGTACGAGCAACGGCTCGAAGCATGAAGTTGAAACTTACAAGGCTTGTTGTGGGGAATGTTTAACTAACCAAAGTGAAGAGCGAAGAGGGCACAGTGCATTATTTATTTATCATTGTTGTTCTAAGGCATTTCGTATAGAAGGAGTTGTTGTAGTAACTTTGGAAGGACCTCATTCGATTGGAATTTTAAAGTACTAGTGCTCTTTTAAGAATCAACAGTGATTGGAGGGCGTCCAGCCCCCCACCCCCACCCCCTCACGCATCTTTATTCTCCAAACATAGCCAGTCAAAATTTTTAGATAGCCATTTTGTTCACCATAGCGAACTAAATTGAAATAGGCTACGTGGATGCAGGTTATTAAAACATGCATCCACACGACCTTTAATTAAAACAATGCATTATTGGATGAGGAAGGGGCAGTCAAATCATATGAAAACCATTTTTCATAGACAACTTGAAATTAATGTGAAGATTGCCACCAGCAATTCTATAAAAATTTTAATTGTATGTATTTCAAAATAATACAGGACGCCCAGAATTCGTAAAATAAATCATTTTGTAAAATATGTGAACGATGGCATACAATCTGATTGTATTTTCAAAATTGATAGAAAATTATCAAGGTAGTAAATTATTTTCTGGGGTTAGAGAAAATATTTAAGCTTTTTAGCAGTATCAAACACACAATAGCGGGTATTCAGTTCAAGAAATCTTGGAACATAACTCAGAAACCCCTGCTCCTCTAAAATGTTTGGAAACTATCGTTTACGTTAAAGCTTAGTAATGATAACAAACAAGCTCAGTATTGGCGTAAAGAAGTCTATTGAGTCAAGCAATCACTTACTTGAAAAAAATGAACTAGCAAAAATTGCAAATAAGTTTTTATTTCACCTGTTTACGTAGAGGACACTAATCTGTTACATGATTATTCCTATTTAATTTACCAATGTTCTATCACCTACTATCTACTTAAGAATTTATTCCATTTATTTTTTTCCATTTTTTTCATTGTTTTCGCAGCATGGCTTCTGCTACGTGGCTGAATAATTTTTGGCATTTCGATTTAAATGAATTACCTCACAACAAGTAGTACATTTAATAATGTTATTGATCATTTAATTCCCTTGATGAGCTTATAATTTAAAAAAAAATTATGGGAGAAAATAGGAGGCCTAGGACATTAATCTGTTTTAACATTATTCGGAAAGATGGGTTTAAAATTTGACCAACTTAGCACTCGACCAGTTTTCTAATATTGATAGGGTAATCTGCTAAATACTTAAAATTTTAAGAACTTTTCATATTAGGCGTTAGTATGAAACACACGAGTATTACGTGAGAAACAATTTTAAACTTTTTCCGGCGTCCTCCTTTTAGATACTATTTCTTGTTTTTTTCATAAATAGAAAAAAAAACAGGTCATTTCTTACTGGGTATGTCACAGAAATATTCCTCTTCTTCACTGTTTTCATTATGAAATCCAAAGTTGCGGAAACGTAGTAAATCTCTCCAAATTTCTTTGGAGATTTCACCAACAGATTCACTACTATTATCAGGTGCTGCTACCATACGACCCCATGAAGAATTTCTATCGTCTGTGCTTCTTAAATACCGAGAAACTACATGATTAGAACCTAAAAACATAAGAAAAGCGATAAAATAAATGGTAAAAAAAAGAAGAAAACAATCATCACTGACCAGGTTCAAAAATCAGCCACACAGTTGTGCCCACACATCCGTGAAAATTATACATATAAAAGAAGATAACAGATGGATTTGCTTAATTTCAAATTCCACACAGGACCAACTACTAAACTCACCCCTTTAAGTTATTACAGTAAAATTATTATCAAACATAGCACTCATCACTATAACACAATTATCCGATTTGCCAAACAAAATAGAACATTCACCAAAGCTTTTCAGCTAAATCAAATGTCTGTTCATAATCTATGCTATTCAGGACTAAAGTAGTTTAACAATTAATGTACTTAGTAGGCAACAGCACTGTACTTCACACCGGATTTGGCTATCTAGGCATTGCAATCTCTCATTTCTTTTCTATTTTTAGTGGTCGTAAGTGAGGATTTTTTATATTGAGGTGTAGCGGGGGTTAGAGGTGGGGATTTTTTATATTGAGGTGTAGCGGGGGTTATGAGCCCCATTAAGGAAGTACATGAGGCAAATCCCCCCACTGTATAGTGGATAACACGTGATTTGTAACATTTGTCTATTGTATTTATCATCCCCAAATATCATTCTTCCTAACGAGACAATTGTCATCAATCACATGTTGGAGATTATTTTTAATTTTTATAATTGTATCATATTACCAGTTTATTCATCAAAGTGGTCGGGTGGTGTTTTTATTACTATTTGTGAATTTTTCCTGGAGAGATTCTCTATGGCTATTTAGACCAACAGAGACTTCTAAAAATATCTCCCGAGAACTCCCATCCCTTGTTCATGAATTTACTATATACTCCCCAGGGACACACACATCCCTTGTTTATGACTTTTCTAGATCTACAGAAACAATGTTTACCAGCTTAAACCTTTTATGTTAATCTCCCCCTCATCGTCGAGGTTTTAGTATCATACATACCTTCGGCGAAAAAAGTTTGATTTGAAAACTCACCAAACCAACATAGACACTCTTATCGAAGCTTTTCTCAATGACTCTGGTGATATTTTTGAACAGAGGAATTTGGATTAAATTTGTGCTAATCAAGACGCTCAACCGAAGAAAGGGCATTATGGTTTATCTGCTGTCACATCTAGCCACATTAATGCCGACTTATATTTAACGAAAGCCACTAGAATCAGCCAAACTAATACCGGAACATCTTTAACCAATGCTGCTACAACTAGCCAAATTAATCAAAGTTCACCTTTAACCGTTTCATCTGACAATGCTGCTACAACTCGCCACACTATTACCGGCTCATCTTTAAGCAGTGCTGCTACATCTAGTCTAATTCTTACAGACTCATCTAACAACCTTGCTACAACTAGACAAATTATTACCGGCTCATCTTAAAGCAATGCTGCTAAATCTAGCCAAATTAATAGCGGCTCATCAATTAATGCTTCATCTGTCAACTATGTTGCAAGACGATTCAGCACCGAGCAGTCAATCACTGCTTCATTTGACACCCCTATTACAACTAGCGATTCAACACCGACCTATCAATCAGTGCTTCATTGGACACCCCTGTTACTACTAGTCGATTCAACATCAACCCGTCAGTCAACAATTTATCGGACAGCCCACCAACAAGCCAATTCAACACCAACCCATTTACAAAAAAAGCCATCGGACACCCCACGAACAAGCTCTTTATTTACCAGTGAAATACAAGGTCGTAAAGATTTTTCAGACCCTTTAAATAGTGAAATGCAAGATTTGTCAATTATCAATCAAGGTAATGTTGTTCTGAATTAAAGAGGTGGTGGAGAGACTGAAATTCCAATACACATGAAGCGTTTTTTTTTTCTAAAAAAAAAACATGCATTAAGTGATATTTAAGATCGTACAAGTTTGACTCATTGCGTATAGTAAATATAGTATAGAAAAATTGTGAAAAAAGGGGTCAACCTCAAACAAATTGATATACAAATGTTTCTTTCACAACCCGACCAAAAAATATGTGCTGATTCCGAATCCAAAAAGTTTGCCACTCTTTCATAAATGTGAGTTTTTTTAAGTTGAACAAAAAAGGCAAAAAAATGTTGATTGAATTAATACCAGCAAATGTGAATAAATGTGTCATTTCTAAGCTCTTTTTTTGCTGATGAACATGAAACTAAATATTTAAAGTCAAAATAATTGTTTGGGGCTTAAAGCTTTGAGAGAGAGAGACTGAGGTTGGGGGAGAGGTCCAGCCTGCAGGTGTACATTAAACTTGGCAAATGACAAAACATTTGCAGCCTCGCGCCTTGGTAACAACCGAGACTGGGTCCAGGTAAAGTCCAGTATGCCAGGAACCTCAGTTTTGTGAAAGTGAGTAAGAATGAGGAGGAGGAGGGGAAGTTGAAACGCATATTTGACAACAACAAAAAACATTCTGTCAAAGAGCTTCCCTTAGCTGAGACAAAATATTAGTTCAAAGAAAAGAGATCAATATACTCAGATATAATGCAAAAGGGAGATCAATTACATAAGGCAGATAAAAATCACGGTAACACAGAGATTCATTGGATAGTGGCACAACTATTCAAAATTTGATCTTCTTCTTCGCTACCATCCTTTTCAAGGTTTCCGGCACCAACTGTTTCACAGTTAGAACAGCTTATTCCTTTATAATTGCCACAAGCAAGAACATCGCAGCGTCGAACACTCGCTTTTACAACTACAGTGAAACACTGAGAGAAGGGAAGGCGGTGCCGGTGATCTATCTGAATGCACAGGTCGCAATTCTCCTTTCCGCTTAATCTAGCTATACTCCAAAAGATCCAGTCGACACTCAACATTTTTCCACGCTTGTACTTGGAAGTAAGCTCGAAGCGAATGATATTTGCTAACATTGCTTGTTGATGGAAGCCTTTATGCCTCTACGTACTTCCCAGAACTTCCAACTTTTTCGAGGAATTTCCTGTAGTGGACCTGGTCAATACTTGTTTTATTTTCTGCTATAGGATGGAAGTTCCTATATAGGATCAACGGTAGGAGAACGGAAGCTCCTGATATAGGATGAAAGGCTTGCTACTTGAATTTATGTAGTAAAGAATATGTATTTCTCCCGCCTTCAGCCTTCAGTATCTAATAGTCCAAGAAAATTGTTAAGGGCTTAAGAAACACATTAGGGGAATTACTTCAAAATACAAAAAGAAGAAAAAATAAAAGCCTGCGCATACAGCTTGCGCCTCATGTTACATTCTCTAAATAAGGAAGGAAGGAACAAAAAGTGGTTTAGTATCCAAGATGGAAACTTTTCATACTCAAGAAGCTTTAGATAATTGCACTTCAAAAACAAACAAATACGGCTGAAAGATACTCTGAAAAAAGGGGCCAGTTTTATAATAACAGGGAGTAACGGGCTAGATTTACATTTAACCTTCACTGATTATAGTGGGCCCCAATTCCCCCCTCCACTAAAAAAAAGTGCAAATTATCGATTTACTTTTTGAGCAAGATAAAGTGTGTTTTAAAGGGGCTATTTAAGCGGGTGGACATCAAGTTTTGTGGGATAATGCTACTAAGAAAGACCTTGTAGCTTTGAATGAAGCAGGCTTGAAGGGGGGAATATTTCTTTAGCTTTGAACGAAGCAGGGTTGTAGGGGGCATGGGCGCCCCTAACCTGAATTTTAGTGGGGGCTTACCTGGTCTAATCGGCACTCCCAACGTTGTACCACTCCCAATACAAACCCCGGCGCCGCTCTGGCGCATGCTGCGAATTCCGCCGACGAGAGACCCGGTTGACCGCCATCGAAGTGTCGTAACGTCACCGGCGCGCTACCGTTGGCTGAGGTGGCAGTGTTCCGCTGACTTTGAATTAATTTGAGCCAATTCTTTATTAGGACAACCGCAATGTCGGAGTTTTTCTTCTCTCGTATGGCTAAGAATATCGATTTTGCTTCTTTGAAATCGAGTGCAGTTTTCAAAATTAAACAAACAAGTGCGCACACAAATAGTTTTCAAGAATTCCTTGGGCTTCCAGGGTGAGTTTTTATTCAGCACTAGTTCTTGTAGCACATCCATTGAATAGACAATTGTCTTTCGAACAGACGCTAGATTATATTCCAGGTAGGAACTTGAGATTTAAGGAGCTCTCTATTTCAGGACACAATGGTATAGCAAAGAATAAATATTTCTTGAGTCCTTGCCATAGGCAGGTGTTTGTAAATACTGAGGTTTTGATTTCTTGACATAGCAGCGTTAGTTAAAACGATAGGTTCTAAAAATTCTCCAGTTCCTAACTGTTAAATTCTGAATTTAACATCGACGACAATTAATGTGTTTCCTTATTTGTCATAAAACCAATGGAGGTGTAATAACTAGGAGCAGACAGGACATGGACCTATTCAGACATCAACAGAAATGAATGGGAAGGAAACTACAAATACAGGTCTCCCTAATCACCATCTCAATTGTTGTATCTATTATACCACCTGGAAAATTAATTTTTCGCTACAAAATTTGTTTAAATCTTCTTAATAAGTATTTCATCTATTTGAATATTTCACCCATATATAACGATAACTATTTTAAATTTACAGACATTACAGACGTTACAGACTCAACTATGGACAGATTCAATCACTGACATGGGTTGTGAACAAGAGTAATCATATTTAAATAGGCTTGGCTATAAGATTGTAGTCAGCCAATCCCAACTATCTGCAGCAGGTCCAAGATTAAGAACTTGCTGTCCATGTTTAGGGAAGGTACATTTTAATCAAAACATTCGTACAAGATCAGACACTGTCCAAGTACTGGAGAATTTTACTCTAAATCCTTTTTCATGTAGTAGATATGGTCTGGCTGTTCCAGACACTTTCACACGTTGCCTCTCCTACCAATCATAGTCACCACACTGACCTCTGTAGTAGGTTCTACATTCTCCCTAATGGCCCTCATAGATGACTGTTACACAACTGCAGCCCAAATCAAAACTAAGTTCAAATTCCTTTTCACTACCTTACCCAAGAGAACTGTCTGATTTGTCATCAACAATCACAGTCTGAACCTTTTCAGTATCATTTTCACCCTCAGTGCTGTCTTCCACCAAATCTCTTCACAGCCTGCTTCTTTTTTTTCTTGTTTTTGTTACTTCAGTTTTTTCTTTTCCACCTCTTTTTTGCCTTCCTTGTAGCAAAGGCAGCTTCAATCATGGCTTTCACTGGTGTATCAATGAGCACTACTGCTCTGCCCTTCTTTGTTCCTTGAGACATTTTGTTTTCTTGGTGGTGCTGGGATGGGGTTGTACTAATTCAGGTGTGACTATCCTATTTCACAGTGACTTACAAATCCCATGGCTTACTGAAAGCATTGGGTGAGAGGATAACAGTGAAGGTAGGGATGGGGCTGGAGATAGAACCTCTGATGCTTGGTTGCAAATTGCCACTTGGCAATATGCCACCAGCTTCATGGGCTAGAAAACATTTGCATGGTCTGTATTCAAGAGCACATATCTTCATTATCAAATCAATCTGGATTGGAAGGGGATATACCCCCTCCCCTCTGGATATTTCTCCTTCCGAATCTCTTCTGGATGTTTGATGGTATGAACGCTAAGGGGAAAGATTTTCTTACCAACCCAGTGGTGATGAAAATGGTGACAGTTCTTCTCGATGTTGACGGTTGCTCGATGAAAAAAATACTACTAATTTTGATAATTAATTCTGTTAGGAATACATTACTGTTAGACATTTCAAATATTTTGCAAGGGTTCTGAAATGCCACAGTCATTTCGATTCTACCATATTTCTACTTCTCTTGATGAATGACGAGGAAGACCAGCGTCCAGACAGCAACTCGTGAAATGTCTAACTCGTGAATAGGCCCAAATCTGATATAAATTAAAGCTGGGATTTGAGAAAGACTGATCAAAACATAAATATTTGCGGTCAACAATGATCACGCCAGCAGCGCGCCGCTGCTATTTTTCCCATCGCCACCGCCGACCCTCCGTTATCGCCGCAGCGCCGGGGTCTAGTTGTAAAATAGAAATCTCAAAGCAAAAATATAAAAATACAAGGCAGCGTCATCCAGCCAGGAGGAGCTGGAGCCCCCCCCCCCTTTATGGGCGCCCATGGAAGGGGGAATATATCCTTGTGTTCCTTTCAGATGTTTCGAAAGAAACTGGCCCACTCTAATAAAATATATTAAAATCTGAGAGGCAAAAGGCCGTAGCGTCAGGACTAGCGTGCTTTACTATGACAAAAAGGGGAAAAAATTATGTTCTATATGTGCCCCTTCCAATGTAAATTTAAAATATAATGCTTTTGTATTATATGTTGTACAAAACAAATCTGGCCATTTTTTCCCAATAGTAGCCTAAACCTTAGCAGACTTTTACCACGCGGAAAAAGTACTATTTTTTGCATGTACTGCCTTGCGCTGAAAACTAGCGATAAGGGATTAAATGCAAAGTGGAGCGCCTACCATAAACACATAATACTATAAACTACCATAAACATACATTATGTGCATGCAGGTTATCAACAGGACACATCAGATATATCTTGGCTTAAAAGTATTAAGTTGAATCTACAAGGGCGTGAGGAGGGAATGTTGTACTAGATCAAAAAGGCACAATCTAAATGCCATTACTGCTTACTACTAATACAACTACTGCTATCCCTAATAGTACTTCTATTGCTCCTACTATTAAATCTGCTAGGGTACAGATTATTCCCT
Source organism: Artemia sp. Qi Xiang Cuo (assembly GCF_049724085.1). NCBI lineage: Eukaryota > Metazoa > Arthropoda > Branchiopoda > Anostraca > Artemiidae > Artemia > Artemia sp. Qi Xiang Cuo. Next base: position 32,235,865 of record NC_142804.1, read on the forward strand.
AGAATAGGGAACAAAATAGAATCTTTCAGGCCCTCCTCGCTAGTTTTCAGGGCTCAATAACAGACTCAAAGTCTCCGAAAATTGTATGTTCCATTAGAATTCTATACAACAAATTTTTAAATTCTAATGTCGCTTAATCTTTTGTTATTTTTCTAAAACATGTACCCGTGATGCGAACAATATTTTAAATGTTCAATTAAGCCCTCCTCGCTGGTTTTCGGCGCAAGGCAGTAAACGCGTCCGGTAAACGGGTAACGGGTAATAGTAAACCAGGGCCAGTTTGCAGAACATTCTTCAGCTGATTTGTTTATTTTTGCAGCAAAATTATCTAAAACTTTCTGGATATTCCCGGTTTTATGAATAGTTTCCATCTTGGATAGTGAAACCACTTTTTGCTCCTCCTTTCCTCTTTAGAGAATACAACATAAGTAGCAAGCTGGATGCCTGCATTTTTATTTTCTTCCTCTTGTATTTTTTTTATGTAATTCAATTCTATATATATATATATATATATATATATATATATATATATATATATATATATATATATATATATATACATATATATATATACGCTAGCTAGGATACGGCGGGTAAATTTAACTAGTTAATTTGAACTAGTTAAATTTTAACTAGTAAACCATACGTTTTCTAAGAATTCCTGACAAAAAACTCTTTCACAAGTTGATGCGTGGAACGAAGATTTGACCCAATCGATACACCAAGATACGTCAGTATATCTTAGGCTTTAATAATAACATGTTCACCCAACCAAACATTTGTTGGGCAATCTGAGCGGTTATTGAACACCACAAATTCAGTCTTCCTCTCATTAAATCGAATACCAATACGTCTATACTCCCAATCGAGACTTCGAAAATTGTCCTCAGTTCCATAGGCTGTTCTATTAATATCAAGGATGTCACTGGCATAATTAGCTAGCGAAACATCAATACCTTTAAATATACATGTGGTTAGAACTTTCTGCTGCGGCACAATGACAGTATTACTAAACAGGGGTGGAGAAGTAACTGTATCCTGTCTAATACCTTTTTTTACTGGAATTCAAGCAGTAAGTTCCACAGTACCACGTGATATAGTAACCTTTACTCTGGCACTTGGCATTTTATACATATCACGTATCGCTTTAATGGCGGAAGTATTCACTCGACGCTTATAAGCTGTCAATAAGATATGTGAATGTACACCCGAGTCGAAAGCTCTAGATACGTCTAACCCAGCAAAATATAATACCTCATTATTTTCATGAGCATGTAGAAGTAGATTAGCAATCAAATGGTGAGCATGGTCACGGCCTGCTCCTTTCTTGAAGCCGAATTGGTTATCCGGTGTATAACACTTATCACATATCTCATCAATAATTAATAACTCATAAACTTTGCACTAAACCAGTTACACCGTAATTGGCTTAAAAGAAGAACATTGGTCCGAGGGCCTTCCCCTTTTTAATACCGGCGTTATTACTCCAGTACAGAACAAAACAGTAACTATACCACAACAGAATATCATCTGAAAGAGTAAGGTCAGATGCTCCATCAGAAAAGAGGACCCACACCCTAGATGCTTTGCACAGAGGCCATCAACATCACGAAAAATTTTCTTTTGTAGCTTAGAAATGCACTCGGTAACCGTAGATCGAGTAGTAATTAAAGTGATCTCACCACTTGATTGGCCTAAGCAACCATCGAGCTCCCTTTCATATTGATTTGACAATGATGGATCAGGCTCGTAAAACTCACTTTTAAAGTAATCATACCACTGGTCACTGGTAATTTGACAGCATTATAGGCTTTTAAATTATCTCTTATGAGCACTTTCCATAAGAAATTAGGATCACTAGAGGCATTACTTGATGATTCTGCTACTTATTTAGCCTAGTATTACCTAAGCACTTTCGCGAAATGCCACTTTGTTTTCAGACGAATTTCATTTACCAAGCCTTGACGCGGTATGCCACACTCCTTCTAGACACGAAACCAGAATTTCGATTTAGAACAAGAATCAACGAGGTTAGGATTACTTGACCAACCATACTTCTCAAAATCCAGACGTACTCTTCGGATGGGAACACTAGCTCGCTCGGCAGCGCGTAGAGCGTAAACGATTTCAGCATAGTATATATTCAGCAAGGTTTGCTTCTCTGCAAGGGTTAACCGGTTTTGATCTTTTCCACAATAGAATCACAAACAGCCTAGATCGCAAACACATCAACACAAGCCCAGTCGGTGGTTTCATGCCATTTACTATCATTGTCTGGACTTGGATCATTCGACGAAATAAATTGAACAGGGAATATCTTACTGATAGGCGTATGGTCTGAGGTTTGGAAAGCGGAGATAACTGAGGATCCGGAGTCTGGTTTCACATTTGAGGAATACATGAAAAAGTCCAGAGAAGAGGTACTACAGGAGTTATGGGTATATACGAAATGCTGGGCATTTTCGACCGCCACGAGCTGAGGGCACATGCTATTCAGAATATTTGCACGACTGCTACTGTCGTCAGAAATGTTACAGTTCATATCACAAGCAAGAATTACTGCTAGGTTTTGCACTTCAGCATCAGACGCGAGGAAACTGACTAGACGGCAGGCTTGACAGAATTGTCTTTCTGATGTAGCATTAACGTAATCAGTGTGTAAATACACCGAGACAACCACAGAATGCGCAATTTTGACTGTCGTAAAACATTGACAGCCACGAAAAATTTCGAGCAAGAGGAAACTTCTAGCAAGAATAGTAGTACCTCCATTCGGCCGATCAGCCCCGGAGTGTCTAGCGGCAAGACTTATTAAGACAGTAAAAACAATAGTGCTCAATAAACTTACTGTCGGCAGTGTAAAGGTGCTCTTGTAGGCAGAGACGGTCATTTGTGCCACATAGAGTTTGAATTATGTGTAATTTCACTGAGACGCCTGCATTAATATTCAATGATGTAACTCGTAGGCCATAGTTCATTTTGGGGGATTCATATGCTTCTTTGCGACATGGCACTTGTAGCTGTAACAAGAATGGTCGTTTTAGTTGCACAAGTGCACACTGCATTTTAGTTTGACAGGGGATTTCCAGTTTGTTCAAGAGTCCAGTCTGCTCAAAGCACGAACAGCGAGTAGGAGCTTTACAGTTCCGAGCAATATGTCTGTAAGCTTGGCAGTTGTAGCAGCGAGGAGAAAGAGGGAGAAACTCCTCGATGCGGGTTTGCTCATACTTGATTATCCCTGACGAGGAAATGGCCGCTAATAAGTCGTCTCGACGACAAAACCAAAGCTTGTAGGACCGTTTTGCCGATACGGGAGACTTCGGTACAGCTAGTTATCAAGTTCTACAACTGCACGTCAGTAACACTGTCAAGAACGAAATGGGCGATTCCGTAACACACTGTAACTTTTAGCTGTGGTCTTATCGAATGGTCCTTAGATTTGATAGCATCAGCTAAAACGGTAGCTTTATTTTTGTTACTTACGAGGCGCCAAGTATCTTTTCCTGGTCTAAGCTCAGTTATCGCCGACTTAAAGTTACGACACAAGTTATCAATAAAGGTTTTGTGGTCCCCGGGGTAATATGATAGATACACTTATAAAAGTTAAAAGTCTCCTACCTGTGATTACTTACAAGGATTGTGTCAGAAAGAAAAGTATTAGGGGAGGGTAAACACATATGTAACAATGTTATGAATCATGCGTAGTTATTCATACGGCGATGCGATTTGCCCTCTGTGCCCCTAAATGGCGTTCCTAACCCCCACTATGTCTCAATATAAAAACACCTACGACCACAAAAAATAACTTAAAAAAGAAATTGCAATGCTTAGATAGCCAAATCCAGTGTGAAGTACAGTTCCTTTTTCTACTGTAATTTTCAATTGTAAATCTGGTAGGATGCAAATGGAGAAAAACAAAACTATGAACTCTGATCCCCAATCTATTGTTGTATTCCCCAGTGTACTTTATCGGATCCACTTATGTTTCTAGTAATGCTTAATAGCCTTAGCCGCGATTTCCTGAATAGATAAAAATTTTGAATGATTTATAAAAAATTTTTAATAAATTTTTCTAAAAGAATATCAAAAGCGAATAAACGAAAATGTGGCTGAAGAGACCGATACAAAAGTTAGTTCTACTAGTCTTGAATTATTGGCATTGGTTACCTCAGATCTTCCCTGACCTTCATCCATGCAGCTCCACTCGAAATTACTGTTACTAGTATACAATTCATGGGGTTTAGTATGTACAGTGTATAGTGTATATCCCACCTTAGATAGGATTTTCATGTTTCAAATAACCACAAGCAGTCTAACTCCTCCTTCCTTCTCCTTTTCAAGTGTCCCTTTTCAACTTGTCGGAAAACGTCTGCCACGTGTGGCATCCTGCCACACACAGAATAAACTCTAGGATAATCTGAATCAATTCAAAAGCTTTCAGTAGAAACAGTTTATAAAGAGGGTAAAATGCCTTGCTTTTAAAAGAGACTGGACTAACACCTCTAAAAGAGAGAAAAGCAACATTTGTTAGGAATTTCGAAGTCGGCGTTGATAAATTGCAGAACTCTAGATAGTTTCTCCCAATATCATATACCTATTGAACCCCGACATCCTCCAAAATCTTCCAAATTCCCTATTCATTCCCTTATTTCGAAGTGCCTAAAAATGTTTGTAAGGACAGGATAGGGCTACACAAAATATTAATTTTGTTACTGGTGAAGGGGAAGGTGGTCTACTATAAGAATAACATTATATATAATCAATATATTGTCTTTACGAGATTACTTTTATTGTTTGGTTTCTTTTTCGGTTTTCGGCGTCTTTTCTTGACCATATTTTCGACAGCAATATCATCAGGATTTGTCGTTAGACTGCCAATGGGTCGTGTTTCCTCAATTAAATTGTCCCAAGCTTTCAAGCGCCCGGCGATTTCAGTTCCTCTACTTTCGAAGCCCTGAAAAAAAAAATAGCCTGGAATACAATAACCTCAAAAAAATCACTTACTTGAATAAAATGCGAACATTCTACAGAAATGTGATACCAAGGGAAAATAACTTAATAAAATCACAATCATCCAAATAATAATAATAACAATCATCCAACTTTGGTGATTACAATTTTCAATAAAAATAAAATCAAATAGTATAGCGTCAAATGATCAAATAAAAATTAAATAAAAAAGGACAATTCAATATAAAATACAGCAAGCAAACGTCCATAGTTATATAATCTGGTGCAACCGTATATTAACTCCAGAATCTTCTCATTTATTGACTAATGACGCTTCTTGATGTGCGTCCTTTTCCTTTCAGCAGCTGGGATGATGGAGCCACGGTCACGTATCTCCAGGCAGATCAATTTGCTGTGCCACCATAAGACAATCCATAAATTTAGTTTTGAAGGAAGCACCGTTTCAGTTACATATTATATTACATTTCAATTTCATATCTCATTCAACAAGAATCAGGATTGTTATAGGGACAAGAGGACACAAATAACCATCGATTTTACCCTTAAACAAACTCAACGATCTTAGGGAAATTAAGGCGTTGTTTGGCTTTTTATCCCTTACATAGTTGACATTTTCCACCACTGAATCTCCGCTGCCCCCCCACCCTCACTCTCTCCTTACCTTTAGTTATTAATTTAATGCCCATTTTGCAAATTTGGGGGTTTTATATTTATGTTTGTTAGTCACCAACTAAATTTTGTTTTTTTTTTTTTTGCTGACGTTTGACGTTGTTATATTTTTTCTGACGATATTGGCCTTCTAATTTTATGAGTTCACATTTTACGTTGTTTTTGTTTTTAACGTTTTTACGTATTTGACATTGGCCCTTTTATAATTTGCTGTTGTTGTTTGATTGTTTGTTTTTGTTATTCTTTTTTCGCTGTATTTGACGCTAAAGTGCGAATTCGGCCCTTTTGGGCTTGTGATAGCCATTTTTCAGCAATAAATCTTATCTTATCTTATAACTTGCAAAAAAAAAAACTTTAGAGACAAAACAGTATACCTGGTGAACGTATCCTCATTCAGAGGGGCGGACTAACGGTCTTGAGTTGGGGATCAGCCATAATCTAAGTTCGTTATACGAAGTCCACGTTAGTTAAACTTCTTCTTCATTAATTTGATTACCCCCATCCCCAAAACAAATCCTGAGTACAGCCCTGAATAGATATATTCCATAAAGACATTTGAAAAGACGATGGAAAATCCTGCCAAACTAAGGAATAAGTTGTATTAGTACTGATATTCCAACAATGACATTGCCTGACGAACTAACTGGCAATGATGGCGGAACAATTACTGGTATTCAAAGAATAATTAATTAATTCAATAACTATAGTTATTCGATGGGTTTGGCAGCAGCAGAATAAATCAAGCAAAAGGCTAACAACCCAAGTCTTGAATGTTATTTAGTTAAACATTTTTATGTGTAGCTCTCTTTTAGGTCTACTAACCAGGATTGAGCTTACGAATCTGAAGGTTTGATCACAAAACATAAAACTTCTCAAAAAATTGCTCTATACAGCTATGGAATTCTTCGAAAATAATTTTGAAGTCGCACGAGACGCCAGTTTTTAAAGGTGGTGATATTGATGATGTGATAGTTCACACTACATCAGTGATGGTATGGGCTAGTAGAAAAATTTTTAGGGTTAGAAAATGAATTCATAACAAATCATAATCTACTTAGTGACAGTCAACAAAGTAATTTAGCAGCCATTATTATATGATTTGAGTCATAGATTGGAAAACGGATTTTTCATGATTTTATGAAGGCACTTGATGCGGTGAACCGTGGCCTTCGTTTATTCTAACTCGTTGTACATGGCGTACATGGTATACAGGAATTTTTATCAGTCTTTCAATATTTTGCTATCTGATGCCAACCACTGCTATCTCAACTATATGATAAGTAATATTTCATGAATACTCATCAAATACCCTATACATTATATGATGTCCTATGAATATACATCCTTGGTCCTTTATTTTGTTTATTTTTGTTGTTTTTAGTGTCTTCATATGGCAAAAGTTTTGATCAATGTACGTTTATTTTCATTCGCTGATGAAGCCATAATTTTGTCACAGCTAAGACAGCAAATATGAACTTCGTCGGGACCATAAGCAGAGAATTTTTCAGGAAGAGAATGCATGTGGGGAGGGGTTTGCCAAAACAGGCAAATTATACATGAATTATAGGAGTCTATCTGAGAATTTGTAATAATCACGATTATTCAGAGTTTGGGGCAAATCCCTGTCTCTTAGAAGTGCCTGCATGAAGCCAAGGTTGACAATTTCTTGGAGATCATAGTGTTTGCTATGATAACGAAATGAAAGAAGAAATAACCTAGAAGAACTAGTACGTTTTGCTACACAACTTATCATAATCGAATTATCATTTAACTTTAAAATAATAATTGTATCTTTCTCGGATTTACTCCTATAGTACAGGCAAATGGAGGTTTGACCCGAAACAAATTGCAACAGAAATGATTCTTACACCATCTTGTAGAGAAAAAAAACTGAACAACATATCCATTTTTGCATATTCCGAGTCGACGCAAAATAACCGTTTTTTGGCTTTTAATGCGATTTTTTTTACATTTTCCGAAAAAGATATAATTTTAGTATCCGACCGTTTTTCTTGAAATGAAGCATGATTCTGATGCAGAATGACAAGCTGAGACAGAAATTGAAGTCAGATTGGGTGTCTGGTGCAAAACAAAAAAGTTTCACTATCATCAATATGCGTTGCGGTAATTTTTGTAAATATAATCAATCGGCACCTGTTATTCAACAAATGATCGGTTGTTCATAAAAATACCTGAACTAGGCACTAGTATAAGACACTTCGAAGGCTACGTAATGCAATAAAAATGAAAATCGTCACATTCATCACTCAGTGTTTTAAAGATTTCAAAGTTTATTCCCAAGATTTGACTGAGAAATCAATTAGACGATGACCTCAAGTAATGCCAGAAAGTCGAGTAGAAAACTAGTTCCGGTCAGTGACAGTGATAACCTTTATTTAAATTCGCCATCTACCCCGAGAACTAATTTTTTTGAAAATTCCGCCATCTAACAGTGGAGTAATACTTTCCGGTGAATCTGCTAGTGTTCTGATGAATGACTAGCGCAGGTAAGAAGTCGGTTTTTATAATGGTGGTTCGGAACTGAATACTTTAAAAGTTTAAAGGATAAATTATTGTACTTTACTGCTTTGCGTCAAATTCTTTGATGTTTCATGTCAGTTTACGTTTTTTGTTTTGTTTTTTTGTTTTACAGCGACATCTATTGAGAAGACAATCGTCCCCTGAAATACACCTTGTACCAACAGGTGACCTCATCATCACGACAGGTTAACTTGTATTATGAGCATGTGGTATTCTTCAGAGCTGTGAGGGACCAAACGATTGACGGATTAGGTACACAGGGCTGCCACAAAGTCCCTAAAATCAAGTGAAGGTCCCTATTGGTCCCTTAAATTGATAAAGATCCCTAAAGTCCCTTTTCTTGCTTTGGTTTAAAGCTCCGTATCCTTCCTGTTGGGAACCCCCCTTCCCTATATTTTTCTTTTTTCGTTCACCCCTCGGCTAAAATGTTATTGAGTGAGTACAATATTTGATTGATTCTAACTATTCTGAAAAACTTGCAGACGGACTGGCAGATGTCTTTGGAAAAATGTTCACAAATACGGAGGTCAAAAACTTCTCCTTCGCGCAAACTAAGTTTACTAATTTTTTAACCGAAGCTCTTGTACCCTATTTCCGGAAGATGACCCTTGATAAAGTTGGCAACAGTTATTATGTTATCGAGCTTAACAAAATCACTAACTCAGAAAGTAAGGATGAGCTTACAATGATAATTCCATTCTGGTCCGAAAACATGACACGACTGGTAGAAAGACATCTGAAAACTGTATTTATTGGACGTGTCTCAGCTGAAGGCTTGAAGTCAGAAATAGTCAGAACGATCGATGAGAGTGGTTTATCCATCTCTAAACTACTAGCGTTAAGTTGTGACGGTCCGAACGTGAACAAAAAACTTTTCCGACTGATTGACAGTGAAAAACGTGAATTGACAGGTAGCGGAGGTCTCCTGGATATTGGTACCTGCAAGATCCATTTGGTACACAACGCTTTTCGGAAGGGTTTGCAAGAAATCGGCGAGAATTGTTCCGATCTGATCATCAAAGTGTACTACTTTTTTAGTGGCTGGTCGGCTAGACAAGAAGACTACGGGAAGATTCAAGAGAAAACTGGCGTTCCTAAGTCTTGCTTTTTGAAACACTTACCCAACAGATGGTTAACAATAGGACCTGCTGCTTTGAGGCTAAGGGAACAGATGCTAGCTCTCTTTGAGTATTTCGTTGTCTGTATTCCAAAGAAAAACCCTAGTCTTATGAAATCAAATACATACAAGGAGATCATCTGGCTGATCAGACAACCGACCATGAAAGCAGAGTGTCAGTTTGTTGTTGATAGTTCGAACCTCTTCACACGTTTCACCGAAAAGTTTGAACGGGAAGAGCCCCTAGTGCATGAACTCTATACGGAGCTGAATCTCTTGACATTGGCTGGACGAGTTTTAAAACCCGAAGCGATCGAAGAACTTAGGGATGAACTAACGTTTCAGCCATTCGAAGATGAAAAGAACTTTGTACCACTGCTACAGACAGTTGTGAGTGACGAGATTGTTGACTGCCTCGAGTCAGTAGACAAGCTACCAAAACCCACGTTCATGCAGCGTTTTCAGAAGTATTATTCTGCGGCCTGGAGTTATATGTCCTTAAGCAAGCACTTGGCAGAGATTTTTGCAATTGTTGAAAGCGTTAACTTTTCTGCATCCTGATGAAGTTTCAAAGCAAGTTTCTGCTCAGAGATTATTATATGTTGCCAGGAAGCTACCCATCGCGGCACAAAAAGACATGCTAGTTGATGAGTTTAAGCTAGTCCAGTTATCCGGACTTCCACCGGAGCTAGGAAGGATCGACGACACGTTGAACAACGTGATCCAGGGAGGAAAATATCCAAACTTGTCAGAAGTCATAAAAAATGCTTTGACCATTTCACATGGATCTGCTAGTATTGAGCTGGGCTTCACACTGTCTGGGCGAGTTCTCAGCGAAGAAAGAGCTTTGATGAATGAGCGAACTTTGAATGCAACACTGTTTGTGATAGATAGGCGGGGTAGATTTGGAGGACGTGCGCAAAATGTTGCTGTCACCGAAGACTTAATAAAACTAGTCAAATCCGCTAGATAAAGCTATGATTTGTACCTACAGTAGGAAAAAACCTTGAAAGAAAAAAAACTGAGAAAGAGCGGCAGGATTTGGAAGCAAGAGAACGGCTGAGAGAGCAGCAGCTCGCTGAAACCTTTTTGAAAAGACAAACAATAGAAACTCTCGAAAAATCTCTCAAAGAAAAAAAAAGAATCGTTTGGCTCCAAGGAATATGCCGCAGACGAGTTGCTGAAGGAAGCTCATAACCGGCTGAAAAAAGGCATTGAAAGGAAGGACATGGTCGAGATACAACTAGCGCAGGCCATGATAGATGGGACTCTGTCGATGCGTACTGAACAAAAAAAGGTAGATGCTACTATTGAAACCGATAAAAGAAGATAAAAGCTCCTCCCATGACATGATGATTCTCAGGTGGTCTGTTTCTTAAATATCCCTTGGCCTCTGATCATGGAGAGATGTCTGCAAATGATCATTTCCATTTTTTTTTCTTTGTCAAGTGTCATTTGCTGTTGTGTCACTGCTTTTTCTTTCAAAAGCTTTCTGAAAACTGAGTTTTGGGGTCCATTTTGCGTCCGGAATGGTCCCTAGAGAGGTACCTTTTTCGACTGAAAAGAGGTCCCTAAGTCCCTATTTTTTACCACTTGAACCTGTGGCAGTCCTGGGTACAGTACTCTATTGAACTCTATTTTTTTCATAGCGAGATGTCTACTCAGTTGGAGCACTGCAGAATCTGCAAAAGAAATGTCGAAGGCGACTCAAATTACATGATTATTACACAGAAAGGAGCTGCCGGAATTAAACAATCTAGTCAGATGCGAAGGGATAGCGTTGTGGTCACTGCCGTACAAAAGGTCCATGAGTTATGCAGAAAAAATTATACACAGGGGTAACATTGACAATGACACTCAAAGGCGAAAGGATGAGTGGCTAGCTAAAATTTTCACTGCCAAGTGCAAGTTGCGGTCGAGTACTTCACAGTTCAGGTTTAACGAGTGTTGCTTGTTTTGTGGCAGCCATGTTGACCTCTCAGCTTCACACCGGAAAGGCTCAGATGTTTTCTGCGTTCGGACCATAGACTTTGACAAAACAATTAAAGAAACATGCGAACTGAGAAATGATGACTGGGCAGTCAGTGTTTTCCGAAGGATATGCACCGTCCCAGACCTTCATGCCGCTGATGCCGTGTACCATCAGTTTTGCAGCAATAACTTTTGGACAAGCCGAGGGATTCCATTCAAATACGAGAACATGAACTGTGAGCCTGAGAAAAAGAGAAGGTCAGGCAGACCAGAGGACGAGGTAAAAACGGATGCTTTCATAAAAGCGATACAGTTTCTTGAAAGGAATGACGAAGAACAGACAACAGTCAGTGATGTAGTTCAAAAGATGCGTGACGCTCTTGAAGTGGATGTTGAACCTTACAGCAATGTTTATATGAAAGATTCTCGAGCACTTCGGTACTAGAATTCTCATCTCGACTGTCGACGGAAAGTCGAATGTAGTTACTTTCCCGGATACCGGGTCATCAATCTTAAATCAGTATCATGTGGAAGCAAGATCTGCAGATCCCGAGAAGGAAAAAGCACAGTTGCTTTGCGCTGCAGCAAAACTGTTGAAAAACGACATAAAAGGCCTACAGACAAACAATGACGACTACGACGTTTTAGAAAAACTGTCAACCACTTCAGAAGCTGTGAACTTTGTACCTGACAGCCTCAGACTTTTTCTTCGGGAAATATTTGTTGGGAAGACCGTAGACCTCAAGATTGCTAGTATTGGTCATGCGATCATACAAGCAGCTAGACCACAAGCTGTAATTGCACCTCTGCAAATAGGTCTGGGTGTACAGATGCATCATCACTTTGCGTCGTGATATCTCATCGATACTCTGAACGCAATGGGATTCTGTTCGTCGTACTATGAAGTTCGGCGATTCGAAAGATGTTCAGCCATCAGCGCAGTTGAAGATCTGGATGAAATTCTCCCTGGCGGGTTTATTCACCACGTTGCCGACAACGTGGATCATGATATCTGCACTCTCGATGGCAACAATACTTTCCGAGGTATGGGTATCATTGCCTCTGTGACACCAGCATCAACTTCTGCTAGAATACGCATTCCTAGGATTAACCCCACTGCCGATGACATAAAAAATGCTCAAAAGATACGCATTGTGCACCATAAATCAGACGATTCCATACTATCGCGAATCAGATATGAACGTCTGAGAGATTTCCAACCAGTTGTTAACTCTACCCTTGAAATCCTCTGGCATTCCTCCTGGTACCTGAAAACTCCAAGACCGGGTTGGAATGGCACACAGCAAGCACTTATGGTGGGGAATCACCCAGGGAAATCGTCTATTGTTTTTTTCCCAGTGATCGATCACCCAGCTAGTGACGACACCTGTATTTACGCCACTGGGCTTTTTATTGTAGACAAGGCCCTGCGACATTGATGTACTACCGTCTTAAACTATGACTACCCCTTGTTGTGGAAATAAATTAAAATGATCGAAGCGGCTTTACACGTCCGTTCACTTTCACAAGTCGTCCTGAAACTTGGCGGATTCCATATCATGATGAGTTTTCTAAGGGTAGTGGGTTATCTCATGGATGGGTCAGGACTCAGAGAGGCTCTTGAACACGTGTATGCGCCCAACACAGTTCCCCACCTTCTCAGCGGAAAAGTGATCGCTAAAGCAGTACGTGGATATTTACTTATTGACGCTGCACTACACGTTATTTTGCTTTCTGAGGTTTTTGCCGACAACCAAGCTAGTGTTGATGAGCCAAGACTACAATCCGCAGAAATTGTGGAACTCAGAAATCTATACGAGAAACTGAAGAATAAGGAAGTAGTTGCTGAGGTTGCAGAAGGCAATCCTTCCTTAGAAAAATACAGGAATTCATCAGCAGCAAGAGAAAAGGACTGCTCCAGTGTCGAATATCAAAGCTTTGGTTCCAGTATTTGGACATGTTTGTGATTCTACGAAACTTTGTAAAAGGAGAAAGAACTGGGTCATGGGAGCTCCATTTGAAGCCTAGCTCAGACATGTTACCTTACCTGGCGGTTGCAGGACACAACCACTATATGAAATTGCGCCATCTTTACCTCCAGCGAATGGACAAGCTACAAGATATCCATCCTACGGTCTACCAGGCTTTCCAGAGTGGCATGCATGTAGTAAAACGTTCCAATAGATTCTGGGCTGGACTCTCCACAGATCTTGTCATTGGACAGGAGCTTATGCGCTCTCTTAAAACCTCTAGTGGCCTTACAAACGGCAGCGGCATGACAGAGGCTCGGTGGTCCTTATGGGTTTTGTCGCGACCAGTCTGCTCTACGGTAAACCTTCTGATGGAACGTATATCACAAATTCTGTACGTTACAAGCGATCAGCACAAGGAGATGTCAGAGCCGATGCAACTGAGAGACTGCAAAGATACGCAGACTATTATCGAGTTTCTGGAAAGGGCTTCACCATTTGCGGGAGATGTTCAGTTAAGAAGCATAGCAAGTGGTCCTACTACCTATCCGTCTGCCAACGTTGATTCTGCCAAAGATGTTGCCCTAAAAGTCATTGACGCCATGTCTGGACAGCTGGTCTCTGACTTTTTGTTTCGACTAAAAAAACTGGAAATCCATATGACAACAACGCAATGTCAAAGGGGAGAGTGAAAACGACTAGACCCGACTCTTCTTTTTCAGAGGTTTATCATGATCACGAAAATGATCAATCTTACGGAAACTGAGTACTTTCAACACGAACTGTGTTCCTACCCAGCGTCACTTTTTGACAGCTCTTGCACGCTCCAGACTGCGAACAAACCAGAACTTGCGAAGGCCATAGCCCAGGCGTGCAACTTTGAGAAGCATTCATTTCCCCTCCCCGAAGGCACTTGATATATCCTAGACGGAGGAGCTCTGCTTCGCAGGATACCATGGACAAAAAATTAAACATATCTGGAGATTCTAGACCATTATGCAACTTACGTGACAGGAAAGTAACCTTCTGCCACTATCGTTTTCAACGGCTACGATGGTGGGGCTTCCATAAAAGATATGGCTCACTCGCAGAGGAGTCGTACATTTGGCCGTGAGATCTTCTTCACAGCAGATATGCAGCTCAAGGTGAAAAAAAGAAGAGTCCTTATCTTGCAAGAAAAACAAAGCCAGGTTTATCTGCGCTTTGGTTGATCATCTCCGTGCAAATCGTGTCTCTATCTCCCAGGCATCAGGTGACACAGATGTCCCGATTGTGGAAGCTGCTGTTGCCTCTTCACGGTATCACGACACTGCCGTAGTTGGGGACGATACCGATCTATTGGTTCTCTTATGCTACCACTGTGACTTGTCAAGCAAGAAACTATTCTTCGCACCTGAGCCAAAGTCGAATAAAGCTCCCCGAATACGGGACATACACACCCTGAAAGAGAAACTGGGACAAGATACTTGTCATCTGATCCTTTTTGCTCACGCCCTGTTAGGCTGTGACTCTACTTCGCGAATCCACGGTGTGGCAAAAGGTCTTGCACTAAAGAGGCTGATAGAAGACAATGATTTCCGAACATAAGCTGCAGTGTTCATGCAGAAGTCCTCTTCGAAGGAGGAAATCAAGACCGCTGGTGAAGACGCCCTGCTGATCATATACGGTTCGTCGAAAGGAGGGAACTTGAACACTCTGCAGAGCAGTTTTTGAAAAAAAAGTGACAACGGCAAACTCTTTTGTTCACCCAGAACATCTGCCACCAACTTCTGATGCAGCCAAGTTTCATAGCTATAGAGTTTTTTATCAAGTTCAGGTATGAACCGGGGAGCCTGATCCGGAACTGAAAGCCGAGGAATGGGGATGGAAGAATAAAGATGACTTCTTGTACCCATTAACAACTGACCTCCCACCAGCCCCGCATATGCTCCTAAAGATCGTGAAGTGCTCCTGTCGTGTACAGTGTAGTTCAGCGAGGTGTAGCTGCTTTAAAAACGGCTTAGTTTGTACTTCAGCATGCAGAACCTGCAAGGGAACAATGTGTTCCAACTCCCCAAAAATCGACAGCAACAATGATGAAGAGAACCTAGAACCCTAGTCGTTAATCCATTCCAAATGAGGAAGTTGTGAAACTAGTCGGAATCTGATTCTCTATTTAGTATTTTTTATAAGATTGATTCTATTTAATAGACTGTGAAGATTAGACACCATGGGTTGACTCTAAATAGTATACGAAAAGTGTTTTAAGTGTGATTTACGATACTGACCACTGAAAACCAGTTCGGTTTCTAATTCACATTCCCTAATTATTTTCAAAAAAAAAATGTAGATCATTCATTAATGATTACGATTTTTTTTTCTGGTTCAGTGAACAATCTATTTGATTCTATTTTCGGTCTCAGCTCGTGATTCTATGTCAGATCCACACTTTCATTCAAGAAAATCGGGCTACAACGAAAGTTGTATTTTTTTAGGCAAAAAAAGTCGAAAAAATACAGTACTTACGCTAAGTGGTGCTTTTTACGCTAAATCCGACTTCGTTTTCGGTCTCGCCGTGTTATTTTGGGTTAGAATCATACTTCAGTTCAAGAAAAACCGATGTCCACGAAAATTGCGATTTTTATTCGAATAACGGAAAAAAATTGCATTAAAAGCCAAAAAGTGGTTATTTTGCGTCGACTCAGAATATGCAAAAATGGATATGTTGTTCAGTTTTTTTTTCTCAACAAGATGGTGTACAAATCATTTCTGTTGCAATTTGTTTCGGGTCGACCTCTTTTTGGAGCTCATTTTCCTGTACTACTAGTTCCAAAAGCAGAACATTACCCGGCCATATTTAGCTGTTAGGAATTTTGTTTTGACACCTTACTACGACTAAAACATGAAAAGTATGCCTTTTACTTTTTAATTAACTAAAGTTAACATCTTTGTATAAAAAAACTTATTCTTAAAAAAAAAGTAAATCAGAGGTAAAAACTCAAAGGGATACTTTAGAAATTTGACTCACCAGCTGTGGGTCTGAAAAATCTGGGAATTCATTTGCCGTGAAAGAAATTACAATCCCGGTTCCAGCAATCACCAGCACAGAACAAATCACGACAGATGGATAGTTGGCCAATAGCTGATAATACCTAAAATCCATAAATAAAGCAACTGCCTTTGATATATAGTCATAGAAATTCTATGTCCCTCAATAGACCAAGAATTAACATTATCTACCACGCTACTAAAAATAGACATTATGTCAGATCATAAGGTTGTAGCAGGTAAACATGTGTAGGAAATACTCATTTATTTCAACAATATCACTCGACTTAAATTTTCCTTTTTTTAGTATCAAGAATGTAATGCACTCACTGATTGAATGAATGAATGAATGAACTTTATTTCCCACTATAAAGCAGAATGTCACTAGCGGAGTAATAAAAGGAAAGATAACATAAAAACACATCAAATAAGAAACGCACAAATATATACAAGCAGAAAAACAAATGGACACTAACATTGCAAAGCATCACAGAGATCATTTTCTATTGAACTCATATAAAAGTTCTTAAGTCTTTTCTGAACAACAATGTACGAGTCCGGTATATTATATCGGTTGCTAAGAGCCTGGTTCCGCTTCCAAGGAGGCACACGCAACAGCCATTTACAAAACAGTAGTAATAAGGACGCACCACACGCTTATTCTTATCAGAAAAGAAAACCCAAAAAGGATAGAGCACCAACACAGGTGGTGCAATCATCAACAAAAATAGCTGAGCCCGAATCCATCGACTTTATGAAGCTTTCGAAGATACAATAATACCGTAAGTTCTTCATTCTTTACTAGTAAAATCATCTATTAACAAAAGACGCCTCGACTTAACATTACAGACCACAAGTAGACCAAGATGCACTATACATGAAGAAGATTTTATTATCTTGTCACAAAGTTTTACTTCTTGGGCAGAATCATTTCCTTTACGATTAAAGACGATAAAATCTTTTTTAGGTTCGTTGAAAGACAGACCGATAATCTCATATGAGCCAACATCCTTGCAAACATCATTCAAAATGATGAGATCAGGTAACTAACGGTTTTAATCATAGGCAGCGCAATAGCGCTGCCTAAGTAAAGAACGATGTTGGGACAATGTAGTATTTATTTGCTTCTTTCATTCTTTGTTTTAGACCAGGGCACTTCGTATTGAAGGAGTTGTTGTAGAAACTTCCAAAAGGGCTCATTCGAATGGAAATTGGAAGGGCTTATGCCCTTTTTAATGGCCAAAAGTGATTGGAAGGCGACTAACCCCCCTCTCACGCCCACCATTTCCACAAACACATCCAATCAAAATTTTGAGATAGCCATTTTATTCAACGTCGTTGAAAGATCTAAAAAATATGTCTGTGAGGATGACAACCCCCCACAGCCCTCAGGGCAAGGGTTGTAAGTTATGCCCTGGGGGGCATATAAGGTTTTTATAGAAAGTATTGTCGTAGAAGCTTCAAAAAGGGCCTGTTCGATTGGAAATTCAAAGGGCTAGTGCCCTTTTTAAGTCGAAAGTGATTGGACGGTAACTAGTTCCCCTCTCACGCCCACCATTTCCCCTAACACATCCAATCATTTTTTAGACAGTCATTTTATTGAATACAGTTGAAAGTTCTGGAATTTAGGTCTTTGAGGATGATGACCCCTCAAAGTCCTCAAGGCAAGGGTTGTAAGTTATGCTCTGTGGGCATATTATATAAAGTGTTGGCGTAGAAACTTCAAAAAGGGCTCATTCGATTGGAAATTGAAAGGGCTAGTGCCCTTTTTAATAGTCGAAAGTGATTGGAGTCCAACTAACCCCCCTCTCTTGCCCCACATTTCTTCAAACACATCTAATCAAAATTTCGAGATGATCAATTTATTCAACGTAGTTGAAAGTTCTGGAAATTATGTGTTTGGGGATGACAACCTCCCCATACCTCTCAGAGCAAGGGTTCTAAGTTATGCCCTAGGAGTATATAAGGTTTTTATAGATAGTATTTTCGTAGAAACTTCAAAAAGGGCTCATTCAATTGGAAATTGAAAAGGCCAGTTCCCTTGTTAAAAGTCGAAAGTGATTGGAGGGCAACTAACCCCCCTCTCACGCCTATCATTTCCCCAAACACATCCAATCAAAATTTTGAGATAGCCATTTTATTCAATGTAGTTGAAAGATCTGCAAATTAGGTCTTTGAGGATGATAGACCCCCCCACAACCCTCAGGGCAAGGGTTGTAATTTATGTCCTGGGATTATATAAGGTTTTTATACAAATGGTTGCCGTAGAAACTTCAAAAAGGGCTCACTTGATTTGAAATTGAAAGGGCTAGTGCCCTTTTTAATAGTAGAAACTGATTGGAGGGCAATAGCCCCCCCTCTTACGCCCACCATTTCCACAAACACGTCCAACCAAAATTTGGAGACAAGCCATTTTTTTTCAACGTAATTAAAATTTCTCGAAATTATGGCTTTGAGGATGACAAATCCCCCCCCCCCCCGAGCCCTGTTGTAAGTTATTCTCTGGAGGCAAATAATGTTTTTATAGAAAGGGTTGATGTAGAAACTTCAAAAAGGGCTCATTCGATTGGAAATTGAAAGGGCTAGTGCCCTTTTTTATAGTCAAAAGTGATTGGAGGGCAACTACCCCCCCCCCCTCGCACGCCCACCATTTCCCCAAACACATCCAATCAAAATTTTGAGATAGCCATTTTTTGCAAAGTAGTTTAAAGTCTATGAAATTAGGTCTTTGAGGGTGACAATCCCCTAAAACCCCCAGTGCAAGGGGTTTAAATTATGCCCCGGGTGCAAATAAGATTTTCATACAAAGTGTTGTCGTAAAAACTTCAAAAAGATCATTCGATTGGAAATTGAAAGGGCCAGTGCCATTTTTAATAGTCGAAAGAGATTGGAGGGCAACATACCTCCAACTCACGCACACCATTTCCCCAGGGGCACAAAGATTTTTATTGATAGCGTTGTCGTAAACACTTCAAAAAGGGCTCATTCAATTGGAAACTGAAAGGGCTATTGCCATTTTTAAAAGTCGAAAGTGATTGGAGGAAAACTAACCCCACTCTCATGCCCACCATTTCCCCAAAAAAATCCAATCAAAATTTCGAGATAGCCATTTTGTTCAACGTAGATGAAAGTTCTGGAAATGAGGTCTTTGAGGATGACAACCCCTCTCCCACAGCTCTAAGGGCTAGGGTTGTAAGTTATGCCCTGTGGGCATTTAAGGTTTTTTTATAGAAAGGGTTGTCAGTGGAAAGTGCAAAAAGGGCTCATTCGATTGGAAACTGAAAGGGCTAGTGCAATTTTTAATAGTAGAAAGTAATTGGAAGGCATCTAACCCCCCTATGAAACCAACCATTTCCCCAAACACATAAAATCCAAAATTTAATAACAGAAGAGGCTTTGTCTTTCTCCCTGAAAAAGACTTGGTCAATATAAAACCAACAGAAATTAATTTTAAAAAAACTTTTTCTACAAAATAAGTTTTTAAAAAAAAGTAAAGAACTTGATTAAACCAAAAATGAACAAAAATAGAATCAAATAATCTACTAAGCATACAACTACCATAAATCAGTATCAATTAACAAAATGAAACCCAAAACAAACAGAAATTAAACTAAATAACAGAGTCAAACTTAAAACGAGCAGAAATTAATATGAGTAGGGTTCTAAACCCCTATGCTCCCCAACAGCCAGAATATAATTCGTACTTTACTGAAAAAAGTTCAAATGAATTTACTGAAAAAAATGTTCATTGTCAGTCTAATATGCCTACGCTGATATTTATTCCTTAACATCTTAATTAATTTTTGATTTCTTAAAGTTACAAAAATAAAACATTTAAAAGAATTTTTTCAATAAAGTACAAATTATATTTTAAATTATATTTTAATTGAAAAAATTCTTTTAAATTTTTTGGCCTCAGGCGGCTTGGTGCTGCGGTGAATTGTTCGTAGTAGTAGTAGTAGTAGTAGTAGTAAAACACATCATATATATCCAAAGAACGGGATTTATATGAGGATTTTTACAGGCCCATTTATAAGGTAAGCAGAAGCAAAGAGAGAACTCTCTTTTGTAGGGAAGAGGGGTTCTAAGTCGGTCTGGTGTGTAGGAGAATAAATTTGCTTCTAGTATTTCAAAATACGAAAGTTCGCTACAGTTCTAACTTCCTTGAATATTATTCGACTTAATTTTTTCTTATTTTATTTGTTTCCAACTTCAGTTCTAATGGATAAAAAAGTACAATTTAGGGCAGGTTTACTGAAATAAATTGTAGCTTACTTTTCAATTGCTTGGATCTAGATGGTGGATGAATAAAGTTTGTATTTTTATTTGAAAAATAATTTGGAACATATCATAGTTATAAAAATTATTCGGGTTAAAATAAAGCCTTGGACAGAGAGAGGAACATACACAAAAGCCCGCGTCTCACGGGAAAAACACATGTACAATCATCATGACAAACAGTTTTATGCAGTGTTATTAGAGGACCCATGAGCAATTTCTTGCCCAGGGACCTAATCTGGCTCTTTCCAAGAGGCAGAACCTTGTCACTTGTGCTCGAGCATATGCCAAAGATCAAGCATCTATGAAGGGGGTAAAGACTTCGGACCTGTAACTCCTCCCAAAATAAGATCGATTCAATTAATTTTCTTGTACTTTTGCTACAGTTTCCACATGACATTCCTGATTTTGAGGTTTATCACGCCTTACTTATGCCTGTATAATAAGGGTGAAAACTTAGAGCATAGCCTATGGTTATGAAACATGAATATAATAAGGGTGAAAATTTAGAACATAGCGTACGGTTATGAAAACAGAATATTGATTAAAAGGACTAAAATAAGCACCACAAAAAGTAATTCAAAGTCGTCAGCAAAAAAAAAGAAGAAATGCACAAAAAAAAGAAGAAAGGTACAAAAAAAGAAGAAATAAGGTTGAAAAGAATTATTGAGTAAAAATAAATTCTTACCAATGCATGGGACAAGAAGCAAATCATGAGACTATGGTAACTCCTTGATGGTAGATCGTACATAAGAAGCTAATGAAAACTAGAAAATAAAATATTTTGAACATAAATTATTAACGAACTAAAGGAATTCAGCTAAAATAGAAATAGTTAAACACCATGGCAGAAGCATTCAATTCTAATAATATAATAGGCAAGAGATTCCAAAATGGTAAAACATAATAAGGCAGATAAATTAAATATTAATTGTGAATTGAAAAAAAATATATCGATATCTTGAAGGAGAAAGGCCCATCGCAAGCTTTAAAAGAGCCACATTCGAGTTTACGATAAAAAAAAAACTATAACTTAAAAACAATAAAAAAAAGTAATGAAAAAAGTATACAAAACCAAACACAAAATGAAAAAATAGAAGCGGGATAAGTAGCGAATTTTTATTGGGTGGAGGGGAACAAAATAAGGTAATTTTATTTCGGCCATAAGTCTATACAGTACTTGATTCTATAGCCAAAACACTGGTATTGTCATGGATGTCCCTTTCAGTCCAACAGTAACCATTTTCTTTCTTGATATATTGAGACAATAGCTTTGTATTTGTTTTTCTTGAGATCTGATTTTTGGGCAAGATACAAGGATGATATTTTTTGGCAAACTAATAACAGAGTGGATTAATTGTTCAGTTTTAGTTTTACAATTGAGTTCGACAGCGGTCTAGGTTTTCTAAGAGGTTAGCTACAAAAAAAGACAACGAATATCAACTTAGGACTTAAAGAAAACCTGCAAATAATAACATGTAATAAATCATCCATTCCAAGAAAAAATGGTTTATATTCTCTTGTATACCTTAAGTTCATAATTTATTAGCCAGTTAGGATTGACATAGATTGAGATTTTGTTAGGCATATAAATTATAGCACCAAAAGGAAGTCTAAGTAAAAAAAAAAGCAGAAGATAATACAACAAAAGAAGAAAAAGTGTTGATAAGAACCAAGTTTCAAACAATCTTGAAAGATTATTTAAATGTTTTGATTTTGCTCAGTTTTGAAAAAGATACAATTCTAGTTGGAGAAAATGGTAGAATTTGGAGTAAACCGTACAGTCACTGAAAGTTTTATGCAGATTCTGCATAGCAAAATACAAACTAGAGTTACGTTGCCTTTGTAGCATGAAGTAATACAATAGACAATTGCGGATTCGCCAACAAAAGATTTTCAGGTGCAACCGTTTGGTTTTCCTTGTCCACAATCGATTAAATGTAAGAATTGTCAATTCCTCAAACTTGTAAGAATGTGTCCCTCAAGAGAGTTTTTTTTAAAGAATTTTTCTTTAAAAAATGGGGGTTTTCCCTTCAAGAAAATGATCTCCAGATGTTGTCAAACAGTTCGTGGTAACGAACTGTAAGTAAGGAGCGACCCGGCTCAATGGTAACCGAAACTTTAAAAAACGGAATTTTGATACCAATAGATACATCAAAGGAATCAAATTTTAGTTTTGATTTCAAATATATAAGTTTCTTCAAGTTTAATCTTACCCATCAAAAGTTACGCGCCTGAGAAAATTTAGCTGATTTTCGAAAAAAGAGGGAAAGACCCCCTAAAAGTTATAGAACCTTAATGAAAATCACACCATCATATTCAGCGTATCAGAGAACCCTACTGTAGAGGTTTCAACCTCCTATCTACAAAAATGTGGAATTTTCCATTTTTTGCCAGAAGAAAGATCACGGATGCATGTTTATTGTTTTTTGTTTTTTTTTCCCCAGGGGTAATCGTATTGACCCAGAGGTCCTAGAATATCGTAGGAGGGCTCATTGGAACGGAAATTAAAAGCTCTAGTGCCCTTTTTAAGTGACCGAAAAAATGGAGGGCAACTAGGCCCCCTCCCACGCTCATTTTTTTCTCAAAGTCACCCAATTAAAATTTTGAGATGGCCATTTTGTTCAGCATAGTCGAAAATCTATTAAATATGTCTTTTAGGATGACTTAATCCCCCACAGTTCCCAGGAGCAAGGCTGCAAGTTATGAACTTTGCCCATTGCTTACATATTGTATTGGTTATTGGGAAGTATACAGCCATTTTCAGGACGATTTTTTTTCTGGTGGGCGGGACGGAGGTGGGTGTTACTCGCGAGAATCTTTCCGTGGAGGATGTTTCCTTGGGATAAGGGACATTTCTATGAAGGGGATAGCGGATTTCGAAGCATTATTTAAAAATTTATCAGAAATTAAATTTAAAAAAAAACAAGTTTTTTCAACTGAACGTAAGAAGCAACTTTAGAACTCAAAACGAGGAGAGATTATCATGTATATGGGGGCGGGGGTTTCCCCCAAGTCAATACCTCGCTCTTTACGCTTAATGCTTTCAAAAGAGCTATCTATTCTAATTAAACGACCTTTGTGATTCAGGGTTTTGTGAATTAAAAAAAATTTAACTTTTAACGTAAAGAGCGTGGTATTGACTAAGGGGAGAACCCCCTCATATACGTAATAAAATATACGTAATAAACAAAACAATGAAAAAAACAAGCGATACGGCTCAATAGTAACCGAAACTTTTAAAAACGGAGTTTTGATGTCAATAAATGTATCAAAAGAATGGGCTTATAATGCTGATTCTAAATATATAAATTTTATTAAGTTTAGTATTACTCATCAGAGGCTACGAGCCTGAGAAAATTTACCTGATTTTTTAAAGAAGGGAGAAACATCCCCTACAAGTGAAAGAATTTTAATGAAAATCACACCGTCAGATTCAGCGTATCAGAAAACCCTATTACATAGGTTTCAAGCTCATATCTGCAAAAATCTGCAACTTTGTACGCTCTTTACGCTCTTTACGAACAGAATAATTTCTGTTCGTTTTAAGTTTTAATGTCTCTCCTTACTTTCAGTTTAAAAAACTTGTTTTTTATTTTATTTTATTTCTACGTAAAATCAGCTTTATTCTCTATTTCCTGATACCTGATCAGTGATATTAATTTTTAAAAAAATAACACCAAGTATACAAGCTAATTCTTTGTTCTTTTCACACCCAGAAGTCCAACATACCATTTGTTTCCAATTTAGTGCATTGTACAAACGATTTGATATCAACAATAAATGTTTATTAGCCTCAGACGCACACCAAAACTCATTAACGTGTACTTAGCACAAACACCTAACTCTTCTCCTCGCTTCTGAATGAGCTGTCTGATTTTCACTAACAAGCCACTCAGTATGATAGAGATTAAAACAAATACTTTTTAGCCTGCAAGTGAATCTGCAAACTTTTATTGCAGAACTTGCCCAATAGATTTCAAGCCTTATTGAAAAACAAGTTTTTTAACTGAGTCAAGACTTATCTTGTTTTTGCACTGAGTTAGTCAGCAGCTGGGAGTTTACCTCTGTCCTATCACTAAGACTGAAAATCTTTGGATAACTCCAATTCAAACAAGGTACCAGACGCCTGCCTTTCTGCTAAATACTGGTGGTTGAGAAGGAGAGGTGATAATTTGGAAAAACATGGATCTAATTTGTGTGTCCAAACTGGTAGTTCCAAATTTATTCCATGATTCCAGTTTAACAAGGTATAACCTACTCACACCTTTTACTAGCAAGTCAAAGGTGCAACATCCTCTTCTTTTCAACAATTTATGAAGACTTTCCCATTTGCTACATTTGGGGCCCTTGCCACTGTGACTCTGTAAGAAATCCCCTCCCCTTCGGCATATTTTATAGACTTTTAACCGTTTTCTATGATCGTTTACAGCAGTACCTGGGGGCAGAATTGAAAAAGGAAAGGAAAGGGGTCAGGTTAACATTTGGTCATCCTTAACAAGTGCACTATACTTTTGGTCCTTAACAAGGGCACTATAATATGGAACATACAATTAAGTGAGTCCCTACCTAGTCTCTTTGAGCATCATTCCTACGTAAAGCGGCTGAAGGGAGGAGGAGGAGGAATGGGAGACATATCAATTCCACAATGTTCCAATGTGTCTAAAATGTAACCATGAAGTCACTGTTTTATACAGGCTATTTACATTATTTGGGGTCCTTATCCCTAGAACTAAATGCCCCATGTCCTCTGTAGAGGCACATTTCTTTGGCCTTTTCACAATTCTATTAAAAGTATACTCTTGAAATTTTCAATCCATAGCCACATGGGGATACCTGGGGACATGTGGAATGCTGAAGGGGCACTGGTTTCCTTCAACTTGTTTCAGCTCATGAAAAGGCACTAAAACTTTCACTTACTAAAGCTAGGAACAGCTTTTTAGGAAAATCAAGTTTAAGTTAAAAGTTTTACTAAAAAATGTGAATTTTGTTTCCTTTCCACCAAGCTACCTTTTACATTTGTTCTTACAACTTAGATAGAATGATAGCAATAATACTAAAATATAAAAAAAAGAAAGCAAATGAAACTAATGAATACAAAAAACATATCTGAACTTAAGCATTTCTACAAACCTATGTGTTTTTATTTCTCATAAAATCAATAAAAAAAAAGAAAAAAAATCACCATCATAACCAAGATTACTGAAAAAACAAACATAGAGTAGAGTAGAATATTTTTATTTACAACAAATACATAATAAATGTCACAAAACAACGCCCATGCCTGGTGGCATACTTTAGCATTGAAAATATTGCCAGTGAAAATAAACAGCCATCTTCTAACTGAATTTTACAACGACGAAAAAGAAACCCATAATAAACAAAATGCTTAGCATGTCGTAAGATATTTCTTTACCATTCTTATAAAATGTTGCTTAATGCTGCATTCTTGAACTGATGCTGGAATTGAGATCCATATTTTTGGCCCAGTGTGACGGATGTTGAATCCTACTCTCGATGTCGGGCGAACTTCGCACGAAAAGTCTGAACGACGCGTAGTAGGATAATTATGAAATTAGAAACTAATTGAAAACATACCGGAGAAATTTACAGGTAAATTACTATATTGATAATCGTGACAAATATTAGAGATAGAAATTAAAATAAGTTGATCCAAAGAATAAATTCCTTAAGTCCCATATAGGTGTCTAACTGAAGATCTGCAATCAACATTTAAAAGAATCCTCATTGCTTTATTCTGAAGTATTTGGAGAGATTTGAAAACAGACGAAAAGGTAGAAGCCCAAACCGAAATGCAATAGAGCAAACATGGGTGGACGAAAGAATAATAAGTAGATTTTAGAATAGTTTTAGGAAAGAAATGACGAAGACGAGTTAGCATGCCAATATTTAGGGAAGTTTTTAACGATAGTGTTTTTACATATTAGTGAAACGACAAATTTTCATCTAAAATAATCCCATATTTAAACTGATCTACCCGTTTTAATTCAAGACCATTCAAGAAAAGAGAGAAGCTATCTGACACTACTGATCCAGTTCGCGAAAATAATACATTTTGGCATTTTTTTTTATATTAAGAGCTAGTAAATTCCTTGAATACCAATCAGATACAGTTAGTAACGTAATTTTGAGGTTCTGGAAAAGAACTGATAGTTCCCAGTGAGAAGCAAAAAGTACTACATCATCAACAAACATTATAATTTTACAAAGAGGCAAAACTTCTGGCAAATCATTTATAAAAAGAAGAAATAGAATAGGCCCAAGGACAGAGCCCTGAGGCACTCCGTAATTAATCGGAAAAGTTTTAGAACGGAGATCACGAGATTTATTTAGCACATTCAAGTCGTCTCCCAGAAAGGTGAGATTCAAAAAATTTAACAGCTTGTGTTGAAAACCAATAAGACTTGAGTTTAGAAAGAAGCAACGAATGATTTACGGTGTCAAACGCCTTGGCAACATCAAGAAAAATCGCCAAAGCGTGTTGATCTTCATCTAGTGAATCATTAACATTTAATAAAAGCTCATGAATTGCCAGTTCAGTTGACTTTCCTTTTGTAAAACCATATTGAGGCGCATGTAAAATCGCATGTAATATACAGCATCTGACCTCCTCTTGCATTCTGACACCTTGTACGCGAAATACACTTCATCCCAGGAAGATTTAATATTGTAAGGGGTGTATTAGCAGACAAAAAAAGTTTCACAAACTCCAACAATGTCTATAGGACTAGATGCAAGCAAGAGCTTCAGTTCATTGAATGCACTTTGTAACCCCTGAGCATTTACATGTAATGAAAGGATCGGAAAATCACAATCTTTAATTTTATCAGATAGAAAGTCGCCTGAAGAATAATCACATTCATTTAGATTATTCACATAAGGCATGTCTTCATCACTTCCGGTAGCTGAATTTAGAATAACATCTAATTTCAAACGAGAATTAAGAAAACACTGAAAACGATTCATAAGCCAAAAAAAGAAAAGAAAAATTCACCACTTCTTAGTTTAAACGACAGGTTCATACGACACATTGCGAATCTGAATTACGTCAGAAATCATTTTACACGAAATGATTTGCAAACCGCACTTGACATAAACCACACCTCGTAAAGTCCATATATTTTTCAATTCAAGCTTATTGCGCTTAAGTTTGTAGATTTCTTGCCTTTCCCTGGTTAGAGCCTCATTTACATAGATTCGGGAACCTTTCAAATTCTTGCAATTGCGCAGGGATCACAACTGCAGATGCCTCAGTAAAAAAGGTAAGTTCAATCGGAGTTTTTATTTCCGAGGCAGCTCTCAAACGCCTTGCACCCTTGACAACGGATTTATCAAGATTGAGTCCCATTTCACTGTTAAGTCAAACTAGTACTTTCTTACCAAGGTGAGACAAATCCCGAATGGGGAGAGTCTATCCCAGATACAATAACCTTAGTCAGAAGAGGAGACGGGTTTATATCACCCAGCTTAGTTTCAAGCTTTTGGAGCTTTGCGTCATTCTGGACAATTCTTGCCCGCAAATCGCCAAGTGATTTCTCAATCAGCTCAAATTTACCCTTTAATTGAAGATCAATCGCCTCATAGACAGCTTGCGTAACAGTATCAAGAAAATCTGACTTAATCTGCGTCACTGAAGAACTCCCTAATCTACTGCACTGGTCTTCCACTCTCCTACGAATTTCATCCTGAATGTTGTCACAAAGGTAATCCCGTCACGAAGGTACGAATGGCAGCACGAATGCCGTCACAAAGAGACAAAATTACATCAAAGCGACATTAAATAGACATTAAAACTTTTCTGTCAACAGTAATACATCAGAACTACAGATATAATTTGCTGCAATAAGTGTTCACATGCTGTGTTGTAATAAATATGGTGTATATTGCACGATAAAAGTCAACATGTGAGACAAGTAAAACGCATGTGTCCAGCAGCTCTTGTGTGAAGGAACATGATACAATCTTGACCCTGTACAAAATCAGATTACATTAGACTTGCTTCAAGCCAGGTAAGGAAAAGGTTCCAAAGCTGCCAGTAGCAGAATTCGACAGAATTCCAAAAATTGCTGACACTTTAGCAGCACAACTTGTGTTTTGACAACTTTTCTTGGAGCAAAAAGTATTTTCATATGTAAAAATGGTATTTTTAGACAAAACCTGCTAACAAATTTCACAAGGAAATGAAAACTGCCAAGTAGCATTGCTACTATGCTACCCCACTTTTGGCATGGCGGCTTCAAACTATTTAACAATCAGATTTTTTATCATGAGTTCAAAACGGTTCAGTCCTTAGATGAGACTTCAAATGACTACTACTGGGGATGAGCGTAAAAGACCTGGAAAATTACATTATTAGACTATTCTTTTCCAATTTTTCAGAATAGAGAGGAACAGTCTTTTTCAATGATGTGTAAGCACTTCCTCACCACTCTCCCTATGTATATGTAAGCTTCCAGTGATGTCATATCTGTGTTACTTTGAAGAGGTGGGGTATGGTCAAAATTAATGCCAGGCAATGTGTTTCCCACTCTATCCTCCACCCATTGGTGGATACCTAAAAAATGGGAATTGGACTTCTGTAATATTAGCAGAACTTATTGAGTGTGGTCTACAATGAAAACTACAATTCAAACTATAGTTTTTTATGCCAAAAGACATATTTGGAAGTACTAAAATTTTACTGCCAGGAAGAAGCATTCGATGGTAAACCAAATGTAACTGGGTTTATATGTTCATTATGGATTGTCCCCCATTTGAATACAGTTAAAAAGGGAAAATTGCCTTTGGTATGGGACTTAACTCATTTCTTAAGAAGCAACAAGCATTTGTTTTTCACTGAATTCTTTTCTGGGCATATCTTTCAAGACAAATGTTTATACTCTATTTATAAAAAAAAAAAAAAAAAAAAAAGATGAGATATTAACAAAACTGATCTTTTGTGGTTAGTGGTCAAACTTAAGGGATATGTGTCACTGCGAGGCATAGGGGCAGAATACTTACTTACTTAACTCTCATCCAACTGGATTGGCCAGTTCAGGGCTTCTCCTCTAATGGCCTCATAACAGTAATTTTGGCATGCCCTCCTGTTTGTTGCAGTTCTTGGCAGTATTGTACTGGGAATGGTTGGTCAGAAAAGTTTTCTCGCAAGTGCTTGGGAGGTTGTCCTCTTGGGCAAGAGACATTTATTTTTCCTTCAAAAGATATTTTGTACAGTTGAGTTGGGGACATATACTGAACGTATACTCACTATCAAAACTGTTGAAGTTTGATGGTTTGTATAATGGTTTGAGAGTTAGTCAAGGAGAATAGTAGCTTGACACAATTGGTCAAGGTAAGTGATGCCGATGAACTTTTAGAGTGATTTAGTTTCAAATGCTGCCAGTTGGTGCTTGACATCAGCTTTTATGTCTCTGCTCCATATGTTGCAACTGGAAACACTAAGGCACCAAAAAGTTGTATCTTCAGTTTTAAGGACATGTGTTTATTTTCCATAATAGAGTGCAGTGACTTGAAGCATGCAGAGACAAGAACCAGGCGTTGTTTGATGTCTTTTGAGGAGTCATTTGTGGATTTCAGCTAGCTTCCTAGGTAAATAAACTAGTCAGTCCACTCATTCTCCTTGCCCCAAATAATGACTTTGGTAAGAAGGGAGGGACTGGCTTCTGCATGTCGTGATACTCTCATTGTCTCGGTCTTGCTGGTTTTTAGCTTCATTCCAAAGAGAACCTGCTGCATCAGCCAGTATTTGCACTGGCTTGGAGGATCGGATAACCGATTCTCGAAAGCAGTGAGAGCTCTTGCAAAGTGCTTCAAGACTACTATGTTGTCCAAACTGGAATGCGTTGCAATCGGAGACTACAACTGTAATCTAGTCGACGACTCGTCTCAATGGTCCCAGCTGATCCTAAGTGCACTTGAAAGTCGGTATCGTGTGCTCCCAAAAGACAAATACTTCACATTTGTACATACTAGTGGTTCAGTCTAAAATATAGACCATGTGGCATGCACACCAAACGTGAATGGCACAGTGAGCATACTAATGAGAAGTCACTCCGCCGACCACATTCCAATTGAAGCATGTGTTAATGTGTGTATCCCAAAGGTCAAAAGTACTTCACAGCGGTACGAAATAAAAGATTGGTCAAAGGCCGACTTCCCGCTTTATCAGACAGTGCTGGACACGACGCTTCAGAAGATCAGCGTGCCACTGTTGCCGAATGCCAAACCACCAGTTTGGTTTTACGGTGGGGCTCGGTCGTGCTGATGCTTTGTTCACCCTTGCTGCTGTTTTGTCTGATTCTGAGGCAACGGGTGATCCACTAGTTAATGGCTCTTTTGACGTGAGCCGGGCTTTTGACTCGTCGGTGCACGCGCGGATCCTTCTAGAAGCGTATAAACAAGGGCTAGATTTGTGCAATGTCAGAGTATTATATTATATGTACAATAACCTTAGAGCGCAAATCAAAATACCCTCAAATTCGGTCGAATCCACTGTTGTACTGGTTTGTAAAGGTGTCAGGCAAGGTTCAATTGTGTCTCCGAGTTTGTACAACAATAGTGTTCTGCCGGCGCAAGCCTAAGTAGCTACTTCTTGTGTTTCAAAAGGGATTGATATTTCGTTGATGAAGTATACTGACGACTTGCTTAATTTGAACAGGTCTGCTGATCGACCATCGAAGAATTTTGATGTGTTGAATAGGGAATACAATAACGTGGGTTTGTCGTTTAATGTGTCAAAATCTGCCATCTTGTTATTCAATGCGGAGCAGTGCGAAGAAGAAATCCGTTTGGGTGATCCAGTTGTGAAACCATCTTAGAGTATTACTTACCTTGGTTTACCAATTGGTTGAAGCCTCCACTCTGCGGGGACGCTGCTTATGCGTCATGTAGAGGTGAAAATCAGGATTGTGTATGGGTCAATTATTGGTAATAGACATCAGTTCTGCCGTAAATATTTTGCGTCGCTGAATAAGGCCATTGCCCTTCCACATGTACTGTATATAACACCTTTTTGGAAATACCTGTCATCCGCTCAGTGTGCAAAAGTAAAGAGTTCTGTTTTCTTGATTCACGAAGTACCTTCTGAGACTTCCACCATGGACGAGTAACTCCTATATCATGCGTAATTATGGTGTATCAGATCCAACAGTCTGTGTTAACCGTGTCGCCGAGAATTTTTTGAAAAACACTAAGGGAAGAGCGAACCCGTTGCTAGCCATCCTGTGCCAGTAGTTTTGCTAATGTACATCAAATATGTTTGGCGGTGTTTCCTAGTAAGACTTTTCTTTTCTTTTTCCTTTGTTATACTCCGTTTTAATTCCATGTGAATTTTCGGGCAATAAATTTACTTACTTACTTATTAGTGTCATCAGCATATCCAAGCCGGTTAAAGAGGTATCCTCCTAAGACTACTCCCATGCTATTAGGGACAAGAGCCAGCACACTATTTAAGAATAGGCAAAAAAAGAATAGGTGAGAGGAGGTATCCTTGGAGAACACCTGTAGAGGTAGAAAACTCTTCAGCAAGACCTTCACTAGTCTGCATCATGCTTCTCACCTTGCATAAACTCCTTATAATATCAATAATATCAAAGGGAATTCTGCAGTGAGCCAGGATATGCCAGAGACCATCTCCCCAGATCAGGTCGAAGGTTTGCTTGAAGCCAATGAACAGTCGATATAGTTCTTTACCAAATTCCAAATATTGTTCCATGATTTGTTAAAGACAAATATTTGATCTATAGTTGATCTGTTCTGACAGAATCCAGCTTGATACTCAGGTATCACATGTCTTATCATGTTTACTATGCAATCTAGGAGTATTTTTCAGTGGATTTTAGCATTACAGCAAGTAAGCAATATGGGTTTGCAGTTATTGCAATTACTTTTGGATCTGTTCTTGTGCAAGGGGACTATGAGGGATATTAACCACAACTTGATGTAGTATTTTGTTTCCCATACAGCTATTACAATGATGATGTGAGAATCTACTCTGAGCAATTCTGCTTGTAAACCATCTATTCTGGGTGCTTTATTGGATTTGAATGATTTCAGAGCAGCTTCTACCTCTGACCTTAAAGGTGATTAAATAAGAAAAACACGTTTTTTTTTAACTGAAAGTAAGGAGTAACATTAAAACTTAAAACGAACAGAAATTCTTCTGTATATGAAAGGGGAAGTCCCCTCCTCAATGCCTCACTCTTTACGCTAATGTTTTTCATTGTCTTGAAAAATAGAGTTGTGAGAAAGAGTCAAACTTCAGCGTAAAGAGCAAGGCATTGAGGAGGGGACAGTCCCTTTCATATACGGAACAATTTCTGTTCGTTTTAAGTTTTAATGTCACTCCTTACTTTCAGTTAAGAATAACTTGTTTTTTGTTTTATTTAATTTCTAAACGTTGGATTAATGCAGGTTTTGATTTTGGCTCTCCGTACATGAACAATTAAAACGAAATTTGCGCATTAATTTTACTTTTTTTGGTTAGATGGCTTTCTCGAAAGTTATTTAATTTCATTTTCGAACGTTTTTTATTAGTAATAGACATACATAACTTACAAATTAACTTACGTAACGAATTTCTATATTCGTATATGTTTATTAGGTATATCAGAGGGTTTACCCCCTATTCAATACCTCGCTCTTTACGCTAAAGTTCAAATTTTGTTCCAATTCTTTAAGAATGACCCCTTAATCCCAAAGGCCGTTAATTAGAATAAATAGTTCTTATGAAAGTACTAAAAAAAATTTAAAGAGCGTAAAGAGCATAATACCATTTTGGTATCATACCTCGCTCGTAAAGAGCGAGGTATTGACTAGGGGGCGAACCCAATCATACACGTAATAGTTTCTGTTCGTTTTAAGTTTTGATTTTGCTCCTTACTTTCAGTTGAAAAACTTTTTTTTATTTAATTTCTGATTGTTTTTTAAATAATGCTGGGAAATCCGGTGGCCTCTTCACAGCAATGTCTCTTCCCCCCATGAAAACTTCCTCCATGGAAAGATCCTCCCATGAAAGATAACTAACTTACAATAATAATTCTTCTCATGTTAAAAATTACCTTATTAGCAGTCATGTTGAAATTACTGGGAATTACAAAGTTGAATTGGAGCTCTCAAGAAGGGATGTAGCTCCAACATTTTATGGGGGGGGGGGGGGCAAGAGGGATCTCCATCCGAAAAGTCAAGAGCATGGGCTATAGAATCATTTTTTCTCCAAATCATTTACCGCCTGAAACAACGCCACTGCTTTCAAGGTTATTTTTAGAAATAGAACTAATTATTAATACATTTTTTGGCCATAGAATAAGATTTTGAGCTCTTAGTATCAAACGTTTTCAGCAAAGAACTGAAAAACATTCAAATGAATTTACTGAAAAAAATATGCATTGCCAGTTTAATGTACATATGCTGATATTTATTCCATAAAATCTTAATTAATTTTTAATTTCTTAAGGTTATAAAAGTGAAAAATAAAAAAAAAATTGAATAAAGTACAATTTATACTCTGGATTTAAGAAAGCATAGGGCTTAAAACACCGCTCTTGCTAATTTCTGATCGTTTTGAGTTAGACTTATTTAAATATCTGTTTGTTTTGGGTTTTATTTATTTATTGATACTGATTTGTGGTAGTTGTATGCTTAATACATAATTTGATTCTAGTTTTTTCATTAAACATACCATAAACATTTTTTTCATTAAATTCATTTGAATTTTTTCAGGAAAATACAAATTATGTTCTACCTTTTAGAACGCATGGGGTTTAGAACCCCACTCATATTAATTTCTGCTCGTTTTGAGTTTGACTTATTTTAATTTCTGTTTGTTTTGGGTTTCATTTATTTATTGATACTGATTTGTGGTAGTTGTATGCTTGGTACATAATTTGATTCTATTTTTGTTCATTTTTGGTTTAATCAAGTCCTTTATCTTTTTTTGAAAAACTTATTTTGTGGAAAAAGTTTTTTTTTAATTAATTTCTGTTCGTTTTATATTGACATAGTCTTTTTCAGGGAGAAAGACAAAGACTCTTCTAAACTTAAATAACTATCCCTTCAATAAAAACCTTAAATAACCCCTGGGCATAACTTACAATCCTTGTCCCTTATCTGTGGGGTTTGTTTCAACCCCAAAAGCCAGGTTATATGATATTTAGACTATTTTGAATAGAATGGCTATCTCAAAATTTCAACTAGATGCATTTTCTATAGATATGACAATATTTATTCCTTAAAATCTTAACTAATTTTTGATATCTTAAAGTTATAAAAGTGAAAACACTTAAAAAAAATTTTATCAATAAAGTAATAA
This sequence comes from Artemia sp. Qi Xiang Cuo, assembly GCF_049724085.1. NCBI lineage: Eukaryota > Metazoa > Arthropoda > Branchiopoda > Anostraca > Artemiidae > Artemia > Artemia sp. Qi Xiang Cuo. Next base: position 32,270,738 of record NC_142804.1, read on the forward strand.
TTATATTCTGGTTTTTAGAAAGCTTAGGGTTTAGCATTAAACCCTGTTTGCATTCTGTTTTGTATTACCTTTCTGTCAAAGATTCAAAAGCCATTCTAATCCTTTCATCCTAGGACATGCTGATATCTGATATTAAATAGCAGCTGATATCTAAATAAGCCATGAATTTTTAATTAGTAAAACAAAAGTAAATTTTAAAATCATAATTAACATATTTATTTCTGATTTTTTTTAATACAGCCATATCTAATATCATGTTTATTTAATTTCTGTTCGTTTTTTATTCCTTCTGGTAAAAAATAGAAAAAAATAAATAAAACTTAAATGAAATAAATTTAAAATTAAAGTACATTAATTAAAATTGATATTTGAATTGACCTAGAATTTTACATTAGTTCCTTGATCCGAGTTTTTATGTCAACAACAAAAAGATCGAAAAATGTTTGAAAGACAATTCTTTCACACTGTTATAAAACTTTAATTATTGGTCTATAATAAAATCTCTCCAGTCAACTTTTAGTTCACAGACAGCTAACATTGATATAATATATTGATAGGCCAAAATGTCATACTCAAATGTAAGTATATCTATGTTTACTATTTATTATGATGCACACATTAAATTACTGATGAATATTGTCACGCTTCTTTCTAATTATCAGCTAAATAACCAAGGGGCGGATCCAGGATTTTTTTTGGAGGGAGGGGGGGGGCAAAATAGGTCAATCCTAAAAAAAAAAAATTAGGGGGGGGTGCAAAATAGGTAGATCCGATAAACTTGCATTAGGAGCAAGTTTAATTAACGCAAACTTGAGTTAATTAAGTAAATTACACTACTTTAGACTATGCTAGGGGTGCGCATAGTCTATGCGCATTTTCATATTTGCTGCCTATGAAAATGTCAAGCCTTCCAATCACTTTCAACTATTAAAAAGGGCACTAGGCCTTTCGATTTCCAATCGAATGAGCCCTTTTTGAAACAGCAATGCTTTCTATAAACACCTTATAAAGCCCCCAGGGCATAAATTACAACCCTTACCCTAAGAGCTGTTAGGGTGGTTGTCATCCTCTAAGGCCTAATTTCCAGAACTTTCAGCTATGTTAAACAAAATGGATATCTCAAAATTTTTATTGGATGTATTTGGGGAAATGGTGGGCGTGAGAGGGATGTTAGTCGCTCTCCAATTACTTTCAACTATTAAAAATAGCACTAGCCCTTTCAATTTTCAATCAAATGACCCCTTTTGAAGTTTCTACAACAACACTTTCATTAAAACCATATATGCCCCGAGGGCATAACTTACAACCCTTGCCTTGTGGGCTGGGGGGGTTGTCATTCTCAAAGATCTAATTTTCCAGAACTTTCTACTACATTGAACAAAATGGCTATCTGAAAATTTTGATTGGATGTGTTTGGAGGAATGGTGGGCATGAGAAGGGGGTTAGTTACCCTCCAATCACTTTTGACTATTAAAAAGGGCACTAGCCCTCTCAATTTCCAATTGAATGAGCCCCTTTTGAAGTTTTACGACAATTCTATCTACAAAAACCTTATATGCCAGCAGAGCATAACTTACAACCTTTGCCCTGGGGGCTCTGGGGGGTTTGTCATCCTTAAATACATAATTTCCAGAACTTTCAACTACGTTGAACAAAATGTCTATCTCTAAACTTTGATTGAATGTCTTTGGGGAAATGGTGGCCGTGAGAGGGGGATTAATTACTCTCCACTCACTTTCAACTATTAAAAAGGGCAATTTCAATTTCCAATCAAATGAGCCCTTTTTGAAATTTCTACAACAACTTTCTACATAAACCTTATATGCCCCCAGGGCATAACTTACAGCTCTTGTATGAGGGCTCTGAGGGGGTTATCATCCTAAAAGACCTAATTTCCAGAACTTTCAACTACATTGAACAAAATGGAAGTCTCAAAATATTGATTGGATGTGTTTGGGAAAATGGTTGGTGAGAGAGGGGTGTTAGTTGCTCTTCAATCACTTTCAACTATTAAAAAAGACACTAGCCCTTTCAATTTCCAATCGAATGAGACCTTTTGAAGTTTCTACAACAACACTTTCAATAAAAAACCTTATATGCCCCCAGGGCATAACTTACAACCCTTGCCCTGAGGGCTGTGGGGGGGAGGGGTTGTTATCCTTAAAGACCTAATTTCCAAAACTTTCAACTTCCTTGAATAAAACGGCTATCTAAAAAGTTTGATGTCTTTGGGGAAAATGTGGGTGTGAGAGGGGGGTTAGTTGCCCTCAAATCACTTTTGACTATTAAAAAGGGCACTAGCCCTTTGAATTTCCAATCAAATTTTGTTGTAGAAGCTTTTTCAAGCTTCTACAACAAAGATTTCAATAAAAACCTAATTAGCCCCCAGGGCATAACTTATAACCCTTGCCCTGAAGACTGTGGGGGGATTGTCCTGCTCAAATGTATAATTTCCAGAGCTTAGAACTGCGTTAAACAAAATGGCTATCTAAAAATTTTGATTGGATGTGTTTGGGGAAATGGTGGGCGTGAGAGGGGGGTTAGTTGCCCTCCAATTACTTTCTACTATTAAAAAAGGCACTATCCCCTTTGAATTTCCGATTGAATGAGCCTTTTTTGAAATTTCTACAACAATGCCATCTATAAAAACCTTATATGCCCCCAGAGCTTAACTTACAACCCTTGCCCTGAAGGCTTGGGGGGAGTGTCCTCCTCAAAAACATAATTTCTATCTGGAAATCAACTATGCTGAACAAACAGGCTATCTCAAAATTTTGTTTGGATGTGTTTCGGGAAATGGTGGGTGTAGAAGGGGTATTAGTTGTCTTCCAATCACTTTCAACTATTAAAAAGGGCACAAGCCACTCCAATTTCTAATTGAATGAGCCCTTTTCGAAGTTTCTATGACAACTTCTTCAGTACAAAGTGCCCTTCTCTAAAGGAAAGAAATAATAAATAACACATTGTGCCAACATTGTTCTTATATGCCCCAGGGCATAACTTAAAACCCGTGCCCTGAGGGCTGTGGGGGAGTGTCCTCCTCAAAAACATATTTTCTATCTGGAAATCAACTACGCTGAACAAAATAGCTATCTCAAAATTTTGATTGGATGTGCTTGGGGGAATGATGGGCATGTGTGGGGCAGGGGGGTCTATTTGCCCTCCAATCACTTTTGACTATTAAAAAGGGCACTAGCCACTTCAAATTCCAATCAAATGAGCCCTTTTTGAAGCTTCTACAACAACTCCTTTGATACAAAGTGCCCTGGTATGAAAAAAAAGATGAAAATAAATAAATAATACATTGTACCAACATTATTCTTTACTTAGGCAGCACAATTGTGCTGCCTATGATGTTGAATAAAGTTGCACCAAAGAATGTTCCCTGTGGGACTCCACTTCCCACTTCAGTACTATCTGACGAAAATACCTGACTGTTTTCTCCATGCACCTTTACGCTCTGCCTTCTATCTTTCAGGAATTTCATCACCCACTCAACAATCTCCTGGCTTACCCTGATTGCAATTAATTTTGCCTGTAGTTGATGATGACATACTTGGTCAAATGCTTTGGCAAAATCTACAAGAATGAGGTCTACTAGGTTTCCTTTATCTAGGAGCTCTCTGAGAAAATTGTAAATATCTATCAGATTTGTATCAATGGATTGTCCTGATCTAAATCTGTGCTGACTCTATGTAATAAGATTGTTGGAGGTGAGGTGTTTGACAATGGCAGTACTTACTATTCCTTCCAGAATTTTCTCAACAACAGATGTAATGCTAACAGAGCAGTAATTTGATGGGTCTAATTGGCTCCCACCTTCATGGATAGGGGTGATATTAGCATTCTGCCAGTCCTGAGGCACTGTCTTTGTATCCAGGGATTTTTAGAAAAGTGGTGCAAGAGGCAAGGCCAATTCTGCATGAACTTCCTTTAGTGTCCAAGAGTGTATTCTGTCAGGCCCTACAGATTTGTTCTGGCTCATCCAGTCTAGCCTCAATGTTGTCTTTACTGACAGTAATTGGTAACATTGGTTTATCAACTGTACACTTAGGTTGATGGGAAGTAGATCTCTATCTGCAGTAGTCAAGACTCTTTGAAAGTGATTGTTCAGTGTCTCAGCTATTTCTTTAGGGCTGGTAATAGATGCTCCATCAACAGAAAGCTCAGTTACTGGGTGTCTCCTGGGTTTTTGCAGGGAAGCATACCTCCAAAATTTCTTGGGATTTGATTTGGAAGCACCTGCAATTGCTTTTTCATACTCTCTTGTAAGTTTACAAAACTGCAAATTTACCAGCAAAAGCTAGTGCCCTTTGGACAGGGAAGGGATAGATGCTTAGGCATGCCTCCTTAGGGGACCATTGAGGGAGTTTCATTTATAGGTAAGTTTGTAGTTGACAACCAAAGTATAAAGATATAGCAGTAAGTTTACTGCAGATAATTTTTGGCTCTTCATTCTTGGTGCAAACAAAAAGCTCCTCCCACTTATTCTTACATTAGTGTGTACAAACAGCTCCTTTCATTTGATCTGCCATCAGCAGTCCAATTGCCCTGGAACACATATTTTGGCATAAACTTTCTCAAAATGCCTGTGAAACCAACTTGAGACTTTGAAACCTACTTTTCATTCCTAAAAACATCTAATAATAATATTGCACTACTAATTACTGATTTTCATATATGTATTGGAATAAATTAATTTAAAATTAGTTTCTTCAAAATTTAGTGTTCCAATGTTGAAGCCAAGTTTTGTGTTCAAGGGAAATCTGACTTGTCTACCTGTGAAAAGATCTAATGTCACTTATGTTTCTACATTCTCTGGAGCACTTGCACCTTGGTCAAGGGTTTTTATAATGGGTGAGATAGGGAAAGATCATACTGCCTATAATTTATATACTGTGTTGACAACATAATTTAGCTAGTATGAAAGTGAATATAGCATTTGATGCCCTTTCATAGTTCAATAACTGTCCTTAAGGGAAATTAGATTTTGAGCCTTTAAAGGGCTCAAAACAGCCATAGTAGCCAAGAGTTTAAAAAATATATATAAAAACAAATGGCTAGTGAGAAAAAATTGCCATTTGTAGCTGATTCAGGAATGTTAATTATTATTTTCATAAGTCTTAATAGTGAAATGTTGGTTAGTATCAAAACAAATTGGTAAATTTGCAGTTTTCAACATAATTTAGTTAGGATGGAAGTGAACATATCACTTGATGCTTTTTATGCTAGGCTATTCCATAATTCAATAATTGCTTCTGGAAGAAAATACATTCTGAGTCCTTAAAAGGTCCAAAACCACCCATAGTAAGTTTAAAAACATGTTGATAAAAAAAAAACTGGCTTTTCAGAAAAATTGTCTTTTGTACCTGGTAATTATTATTCCCCTTAGTCTTAACAGGAAAATGTTACTTTGGAAAAATGATGTCAGTTTTGATTTGACATCATTTTCAAGGGGTTTAGGTTCTTTTTAAAAATTCCTACAAATTTGTTTTTAAAATAAAATGTTACTTTTAATACTAAGGAAAATATTAATTACCATTCCTGGATCAGCTACAAATGGTAATTTTTTCTCTCATGACTCTTTTTCTGGCCCCATTAAGGGCTCAAAATGGAATTTTCCCCAGAAAATTATTGAATTATTAACAAGCAAAAGAAAGGGCATTAAGTGATATATTCACAACATAATACTCTACAGGGCACTGACCTTCAGGCTCATTACTAGCCAAAATGTTTGGGGGCAGGGGGGGGGGCAACAGATCTTACCAACTGGCTAGTCATTTTTAATGACTATTTTTGCCAAAAATTAGCATAATGTCTGTTTTGAATACAATACATAAAGTCACTGCACAAGTTAGTAAAACTCCTACATTTACCAACCAAGATTCAGATTTTGGTACATATCATGTCACTATTTTAATGCTGTTTATTTAAACAAAATGGAACATTTTGGCATCATCTGTAAAATCATAGCAGGATTTGGTAAACCAGCTACATTTACTGACCAAGTTCAAAACTTTTGTAGATGACATGTCAGTATTTTCGTGGCCTTTTTTAAACCGAACAAAGAATTTTAGCAGCATTGGAAAAATCAGGGCACAAAGCACCACAATTTTACCAACTTTTTTTTTACCGAGTGACCAAAAACATTGGTGGGGGCATCCCCTCTTCCATATGTGATGACCATGCTGACCTTAAAAAATTGTTTTGTATCAAAAGTGAACAAACCTTGCAAAATATACCTTCTGTTTAAATGAAGTACAATAAAAGAACCTTTATCTTCACAACTTTGCTTAATCCTAATTTATGAGGTTTCAAAGATTTGCAAATACATTTCCTAAATTTAGAAAAAAAACAGGGTAAACAATTCAATGTTCATATTATTGACTTAAAAATAAAGCAAACATATCACTAGAAGCCATTATTTATGCTCTTTCTGAATATAATAATCAATTATCTCACAAATTCAAATTTAAGCCCTTTTTGAACCCTTGAATTCACCAAAAAATTTCTAGTTTTTGGGTAGGCCTATAAAAAAGGCTTAAAACTTATTATTTGATTATAAATTCATTTTTTTAAAGTTAAATAATCTAGAAACATTTATTTCTCACAATTAAGCTGAATAAAAAAAAATCGAAACAATTTCTCTATAGCCTATTTCTATCCACCATGTTTCTTCTGTCAACTTTGATATCTTTTACCCATATGTGAAACAGGAGTTTTGACAAATTAATTTTACAATTCACAATCAATGGATTGACAATGAAATAGCAAGTTTGAAACAAATGTTATAACCCATTTTTATATCTAAGAAATATAGAATGATATTAACCAATTATTTTCAATGGTCCTAAAAGGGCTTAAAATAGAATTTGTGAGATAAGCAATTATTATATTCAGAAAGAGCATAAAAAATGGCGGTAAAATTCTACTTTAGCTACTTTTGACTATCTTGGAAAGGGGTTAGGTTAAGAAAATGAAACTTTCAGGGATAGGTCTACAGGCTAAAGTATGTCCTGGGAAGATATTTTGAAGTACCCACCTCCACTCCTTCTCCCTCTAGACGGTCCTGACCTTTGAAGACCTTTAAAAATATGTGAGTTATAGAAGTGAAACCTAGCAAAATAGATCTTCTGCTTAAATGAAGTACAACAAAATTGTTTTCAGCTTCACAACTTTGCTCAATCCCAATTTATAAGGCTTTAAAGATATGCAAATAAATTTCCTAAATTTTGGAAATAAACTATTTATATCTCTTAAAATTCTGATCAAATATTTGAAATTGCATTTTCAGAGCTAAAGCCAGAGAAAAAGAAACTGATAACTGAAAATTAAGGTAAAATTTTGTTTTGTCAAAATTTCAATGGGTACAGACCTGTCATGTAGGCAAATTTCATGACCCTCTAGAGGGAGAAGGAGTGGAGGTAGGTACTTCAAAATACCTTCCCGGGACATACTTTAGCCTGTAGACCCATCCCTGAAAGTCTCATTTTCTTAACCTAACCCCTTCCCAAGATAGCCAAAAGTAGCTAAAGTAGAATTTTACCAAAATGGCATCTAGTGGTATGTTCACTATATTTGTAGCCTAGCCTAAGTCAATAATGTGAACAGCATTATCAAAATTCACATAGGTAGACTAGGGATGATTTCTAAGACTTAGAAATTGAAAGAGGGACAACAAAAATAGCTTGGCAACACCTTCCCAGGGTATGTTTTTGGCCCTGGATTCATTACTGAAAATTTTATCTTTCTAACCTAACCACTGTCCAAGATAGCAAAAAGTACCTTGTCTAGAATTTTTCAAATTATGATTGATTTAAAGCATTTTTTAGAATTTTTGGTAGCCATTTCACAGGCAAATATTAAGGAACAAGGTGTCACTTGAAGGGTCCCTTAAGGGCTCAAAGTAAATTTGCAAAGGGAGCAGTGTTATTGGCCTATCCTTGGAAAAATGGATTTCTTAACATTCTACCTAGCCAAGGAATTGAAAAAAAACCTCCGGGTTCACCAACTAGGGCCACTTCCAAATGTCTTGTGATTCATTTCTTCTTCTTGTGATTCATTTATGTCCTATTTCCAGATCTTTTGTTCTGCTTCTTCTTTATTATTTATTTGAAGACACTAGTTATTCTTCTTTTTTTGAGTTGCAATTCGACGATCTCGTTTGGTTCACAAAGATCCGGGTTTTTTTTCTCACACAAAACGGCTCACGCATAACAGATGCAGCAATGACGCAGAACTGTCCATATCAAATCGGTCCGGTGTACCCGTTGAAGCGCAAATATGGGATTGATCAGAAAGCAGAAAAAACTATTAGCTCTATATTTACTCAAGAAGAGAAGTCAAGTATTACCTTTTGGCATTGCTTTGAATTTTGACCTTGTGTATAAATCTCAAGGTAAAGTTACATATTAGTTATGCCAGCAGTATAGGGTGCAGAGACAATCTTTAGTAGAGGCAAGATATAAAATAAACCACTCACTTTTTACCTATCCTGCTTCCGTTGGACAGTACCTCTGCACCCTATACTGCAGAAGCAGGTAACGTGCATCTTATCCAAACTCAGAATTCCCTTTCAAAGTGGGTCTATCCAATTTTTTTATTTTTTTTTTTTTGTGGGGATGGGATTATTTTTTTGATACTCAATTTTCAAGAAATACATTTTAATTATTATTTTACGGTACTCTTAAAGGGGGGAAGGTTACTTGAAGGTAGTCATACTTTTTACCTGTCTATGCTTCAGCTTAGAATTTTCATCTTGATTTTTTTTTTTGAATTTGTGATTATTTATTGACAACAAACACACATTTGCCAACAATATCAAAAATGACAAATGAATATAAAAAATGGCAAAACTCACAGCTAGCTCACCATTGAATCTTGTTTTGCCTCTAACTTATGAAAGAAGATAATTATTACTGAAACTATTAAAATACAATCAGATAGTTTCCATACTTTTCCTCAAGTTTCACGGTTAGTTCGACAATATCAATTTGATGTTACTTGAAGGTAGTCATATTTTCTACCTGTTTATACTTCAGCTTAGAATTTTGATCTTGATTTTTTTTTTTTGAACTTGTGATTTGTTATGGACAACAAACACACATTTGCCAACAATATCAAAAATGACAAATAAATCTAAAAAATGGCAAAACTCACAGCTAGCTCACCATTGAATCTTGTTTTGCCTCTAACTTATGAAAGAAGATCTTTATTACTGAAACTGCTAAAATACAATCTGATAGTTTTCATACTTTTCCTCAGGTTTCATGGTTAGTTCAACAATCTCAATTTGATGTTACTTGAAGGTAGTCATACTTTCTACCTGTCTATACTTCAGCTTACAATTTTGATCTTTATTTATTTTTTTTTTGAATTTGTGCTTATTAATTGACAACAAATACACATTTGCCAAAAATATCAAAAATGACAAATAAATATAAAAAATGGCAAAACTCACAGCTAGCTCACCATTAAACCTTGTTTTGCCTCAAACTTATGAAAGAAGATCATTATTACTGAAATTGCTAAAATACAATCTGATAGTTTCCATACTTTTCCTCAGGCTTCATGGTTAGTTCAACAATCTCAATTTGATGTGAAATTTGTCTTCAAATAAAATAAATTGAATTAAACTTGACTTTTTTCATTTTCTTCTTTAATAGACTTTTTATCCAACCAACAAAAATTCAACAAGTATTGCAGGCTACTTGAATGACAAATTAGTAGCAGTGATTTGAATCACCAGCATACCCTCTGTGGTTAAAACCATTGTCTACCCCTTCTCCATCGCAAATTCGTTTGAACAGTGAATTTAGTATACAAAACTAAAATTGAATTGAATATCAATCTAGCAAAACAAATTTTAGAACTGTCCAATCAAAGTCACTGTTGTGCTTATGGAGTATTTAAGGATTTTGACTAGACCTTCTTTTTCAGGCATCTTCTATTGATCGAAGATTGTGGGTCCGTGACATTTTACGAAATAAAAATACTTCAGGAAGTTTTGTAAATCTACTGGCACTGCTAGAAAAAAAAAAGACCAAGAATGGTACTTTCAGTATATGAGGATGTCACCTTGCCAATTTCAAGAAATCCTGACCTTACTTTATGATAAAATTCAAAAGCAACATGCGAATTGGAGAGAACCTATCTTACCTCATGTTTGACTGGCGGTTACACTAAGACACTTGGCAACAGGCTAGTCAAAAAGATCTTTGTCTTATCAATACTTAGTAAGCCGTTCGACCGTCACAAACATAATAGCTGAAACTAAAAAAGCTATTTGAGACGTTTTAAAGGATTAATATATGAAGGCACCTACACAAGAAGATTTTCAAACTGCTGGCAAAAAATTTGAGAGTCACTGGGATTTCCCAAATTGTATTGGGGCGATAGGCGGCAAGCATATTAGAATTCGATGCCCCAGAGGTACTGCCCGAATGAACCAGGATAGGTAAAAAGTGAGTTGTTTATTTTATATCTTGCCTCTACTAAAGACTGTCTCTGCACCCTATACTAGTGGCGTAACTAATCTGCAACTTTAGCTTGAGATTTATGCACAAGGTCAAAATTCAAAGCAATGCCAAAAAACAATACTTGACTTCTCTTCTTGAGTAAATATAGAGCTAATAGTTTTTTTCTGCTTTTTGATCAATCCCATATTTGCGCTTCAACGGGTACACCGGACCGATTTGATATGGACAGTTCTGCGTTATTGCTGCATCCGGTATGCGTGAGCCTTTTTGCGTGAGAAAAAAAACCGGTTCTGTGTAAACCAAGGGTTAGATTAAATAATTTCAAATATGCTATTCCTTTCTCAATTTTTATAATGCGACTTTCCATCGAAAATTTAGGGATAATCTTTCAGGGCCTATCCTCCCACTACGGTGCCAATTGTTTTGTTTTTACCCTCCTTTGTACTTGCCATCGCTACGACTTGAGCCGTGGTTCCTCCTTCAGTGGTTATTTTCCCGTCTAATTTTAAATTATATTCGGGGTTGTCACTACTATTATCCGCTGTTACGCAAACTTGTCTATCAATTGCGTATGGTTTTGATATGGTAACATTATTGGCTATTGGATCTCACACGATTCCATATTTTCTTATCGCGTTCACTCCTAGAATGCAAGGAAATGGTGGCTGTTCGCATATTATCGCTGTTACTGGGATTTCAGTATCCCTGTGCTAAATTTTAAAGGATATTCTTCCAAAATTGTCAGTTTGTGACCTGTTACAGACGTCAGGGTGATCTGATGTCTGCTTAAACAATTTTGTACACTATGAGGAACGTTCCTATGAACCTCTTTCCTAATTAGGGATTTTAAAGCACTTGTATCAATTACACATGATAAATTTGGAAAACACTCAATTTCTAAAACAACGCAAAATCAGTAATTCATTGTTTCTCTCTGTATTGTAAAATTCTGAACTATATAGGGGTCTTAGAAAAGGTATTGTTCTAGCGACCCTTACAGGCTTGTCTCTTCATTTAAATACCCACCGTTACTTTGCAGAAAAGTTTTGGGTATTTCCCCAAGATTCTTCAGTACTATTGGTTTGGAGTAGGGCGTGGTCTACCGTCGGATTTCTAGGTATAAATTTGGTAGCATTATTTTGTGGTTGCCAAGTATTATCTGTTCCCTGTCTATCTGAATTCCTGCCACCTTGGGGTTGGAACTGGTTTCTTGTATTGTATGTTGACCCTTCCTATTGTATTCTATACTAACAATCTGCCGCATGGTGATTCAGTTTGCCACAGTAATAGCAATGGAGTTTTTTCCTATACCTGTACTTCCTGCCCCCCACGGGGTCTACAGCTATTTCTGTAAATTCTTGACCCGTCATTGCTTAATCTACTACTATTTCTGTAAGGGGGTGGTGCGTGGAAATTTTGCTTAGAGTTTCCTGCCCTTAGGAATCTAAGATTGTGAAAACGGTCAGCTAGTTCAGTTGAATATGGCCTTTGGTTTTATTCACGCCTTTTTGGCTCACGATCTATCTCCCCAAATCTCACTCGCTTTCTCTCCCTTTCCCTGGTTAACATTCTTTTGGTTTTCTGGGCTATTTATTGATACTTGCTTGAATTTTCCATTGTTTCATTGATTTTTATCTCCACTTCTACCAAGGTAATAGCCTGCTCAAGATTTTGGGGTTTCCGCGATGACATTAGTCTTATAAGTATTTTTTTTGTCTCTTTTTCTCTTATTGAGTCAAAATATTGTAGGGCACATCCCCTTAATCTGGCTTCGATGAATTCATCTACATCGGGAACTCTCGCTTATTTTGGCATATTTTTTTTTAATTTCAAGTACTGTTGTTAGAGTAGTCATTTTATTCTCCCCTTCTGGCAAAGTAATTTGTTTTTAATTTACAAATTTATTTAGTCTCCTCGACCCTGTTTTTCCGTCTGCCACCAGATGTAGTAAAGTGCTGTTAGTCTGGGTCCTAGAGGGGGTGTGGGTTACGGTCCTAAGCTGAGTAATACTAGGGTAGCGATCCACTTAGGGGTTAGCCTGGCTAATTATGCTAGGCTTGCCTACTGGGTATAGATGAGAAGTATAAATAACGCTATAGAGAGTTTTGGTTTAAATTCGATTACTTTTATTAAACTCAACAAACAACAGGACAATGGTCTGGCTATATATGTGCCAATGGAACTACTTGCCCTACAGAATAAGCAGAACACAGGGGGATATAATTATAAGCTATAAGAAATAAAGGTCACTAAAAATTATCCAAAGAAATCCTAAGCAAAAGGACCAAATTTCACCTGAGAATTATTAGGTGAAAGTTGCTAGATACAATAGAATATAAAGTTTATTTGCTAGGTTTAGCCGCGTCTTCTGGGCCACATCTTTGCATAAGCCAAGATGTGGCTATTTCTCAATTTCCTTGTGTGCCCACATATATCCTGGTTTTCCAAGACCCGTGGTACTTTTTGTGGTCAATTTGCAAAATATTATCTTAGTCAAAGTGTTATTTTCACCACTGTATGATTTTATTTTGCGTCAAATATTGTGTTAATTTCTGACGTAATTGTTAAGCTCACCATACATTTACAGTTAGGGAAGGGAGCAGTATAAAAACTCATGTTTGTAGTGAAGCTATATTTGTCTTAAACATTCTTGGAAAGAACTAATAAAATTGAACTGAATTTTCATATATAATGAAGGGGCGGATCTATTGCAAAATCTTGGGGGGGGGGGGGGCAATGTGACAAGAGTGCTAATAATTGACCAAATTGACAAATTTAATTTAAAAAAAAGAGTGAAAAACTGGAAAAAACAAGGAATGATTGTACCGGCAAAAATTGGGAGGGGGGAGTCGGGGTCACCCTGCCCTTCCCCCCTGGATCCGCCAGTAAGAGAATCTTTGTACTTTTATTCTTTTTAGTAAAGCACAAAAAAGCAATAGGCCTTGTGCTTTTACTTTTAGGAAAACAGATAGTAGCCAAACTCTTGTTTGTAGTGAAAACTATGGGTGTCTCAAATAGTTTTGGAAAGAGCTAATAAAATTAAACGGAATTCCCACGATTTTTTGAATATAATCTCGTTAATAAGTTTTTCATTTTTTTTTTTTTTTGGGGGGGGGGGTTGGGCCATGGAGGGAGGACCAGAAGCCAGCTTCAATGATTTTTGGGATAAATTATCGTTAGTTAGTTTTATTAGGGGAGGGTGGTCAGGCCATGGAGGGAAGGTCAGGGGTCACATAACATGATTTTTCATCGTTACTATAACAAGTTTTTGTTGATGTGTTTTCTTCTTGGGGGGATCAGGGAACGGGAGGAGGGCCAGGGGTAGGCTCTCATGATTTTTGGAATAAAAAATAGTTAATAAGTTGCTTTTGGGGGGGGGGGACAAGCCATGGAGGAAGGACCAGGGGTGAGTTCCCATAATTTTTTGAAAAAAAAATATTGTTAATCAGTTTTTTTGTGGGGGGAGGAGGGTTGGGCCATGGTTTAGCCTTCTATAAGCTTTGGAAAGAGATATCGCTAGTAAATTGTTGTTTGGTTTTTCATTGGGGGGGGTCTGGCCATTGAGGGCCAGGGGTGGGTTCCCATAGTTTTTTGAATAAAATGTCGTTAATAAGTTTTTTTGCAGGGAGAGGTCAGGCCATGCAGGGAGTAACTGGGGCCAGCTCCTTTGAGGTTTGGAGTAAAATATCGCTGATAAGTTTTTTTTAGTGGGGTGGGGTCGGGTTTATCTAAACTGTGGACTATTTTAAGAACACTTGCATAAAAGCCTTATATGCCCTCAGAGCACAACTTACAGCACTTTCCCCCGGTCTCTGGGGGGTTTGTGTCGACCCTGGTGGTTTTGTTATCTGATCTTTGAACTTATTTTAACAAAATGGCTATCTAAAAAATTCAATCAGATGGATTTTGGGTAAAGAGGGCAGGTAGGGGGCTAGTTGCCCTCCGGTCCCTTTTGACTCTTAAAAAGGGAACTAGAACTTTCATTCTCTAATCGACAGATCCCCCTTCGTTGTTTATAAACCACCCTTTCCGTAAGAACCTTATATGTCCCCGGGGCTTAATTTAGAACACTTGCCCCCGGGCTCTGGACGGTTGTGTAAATCCCCGAGTTTTTATTATTTGATTTTTTTGGGACATGGGTTGGTAGGGGGGCGGCTAGTTGCCATAAGATCACTTTTGACTCTTAAAAATGGAACTAGAACTTTCAATTTCTAATCTTTCAAGTCCCCTCCGACGTTTATACGACCACCTCTTCCATAAAAACCTTATTTTTCCCCGGACCATAAGTTACAACCCTTCCCCCAGGGTTTGGGAGTTATTTTGACCCCTTAGTTTTTGTTATCTGTCTGTTGGAATATTTCGAACAAAATGGCTATCTCAAAATCTTGATTGAATACATTGTGGGGAAAGAGAGTGGGGTAGGGTTGATTCCCTTCGATTACTTTTGGCTTTCGAAAAGGGAGCTAGAAATATTCAGTTCCACTGAAATGAGCCCCCTCTGAAGTTTATACGACTACCTCACACACAGAATCCTTATATGCCCTGGGGCAAAACTTACAACGCTTCCTCCCGAGCGCTGGGGACTCTAGTCGACCCCGGAGTTTTTATTATTTGATCTTTAAAGTACTTTGGAGAAAATGACTCTCAAAATTTTGATCGGATGAATTTGGGGGAAAAAGGGCCTGGGGGGGCTAGTTGCCCTCCGATCACTTTTGACTCTTGAAAAAGGCATTAGAACTTCATATCTACTATCGAATGAGCCCCCCTCTGTAGCTTATACGATTGTCCCTTCCATAAAAACCATTAGTCCGTTGATTTTGAATTGAAGTTATCAAGTATTTTGCAGTAGGTTGCATCAAGACATGGCTAATTGTAGAAAGAGAAAAGCCAAGACAGATAGTCCAAGTAATTGAGAGGCCAACATTTAAATGGCTGCGGCACGGGTAAATCGCTGGAGTAAGTATGACTCCCTTATTGGACACATACTTGTTTGTTAGTTTTTGGAAAGGCATGCCTGCCTAGAATCTCAGGAAATAACTTAGAACACTGCCCCCAGGAAATAACTTACAACACTTGTTCCTAAGCCATGGGGAATGGGTCGACTCTGGAGTTTTTGTTATCTGCTCTTTGAACTATTTTTAACAAAATAGCTGTCTCAAAATTTTTATCGGATGCACTTGGTTAAAAAAGGGCACGATGGGCTAGTTGTCCTCCAATTACCTTTGAATCTTAAAAAGAGCACTAAAAATTCTGATTTACAATCGAATCAGCCTCCTCCAAAGTTCATACGGCCACCCCTTCCATATGAATTGCTTCTGGGAAAAAATAATAAATAGATAAAAAAAAATAATAAAACATTGGGGCCTTATGGCCTCTACTATAGGTAACGATATAGCATTGCCTCTGATATTCGCACTTACTTCCTTGATTTTGATTGCCATTAAAGGAAACGACTTAGTATCTGTTTCAAAATACTTTATTTTTTCTGGTAAAATGTCTTCTAGTGATCTTGCTTAAATTTCCTATTTCTGTTATAATGCATTTTCTTTTCCGGTAGTAGGTCAAAGTTTGTTTACACTAATGTATGTGGACATCCAGTGTCGATATCCTCCCTTGTTTTCTATTCAGCTATCTGCAATATTTGATTCAATGTAAATGTAGGGTCAATAGTGCTTGAGTGATTAGTTTGAATATTCATATATGTTACTGCATCAACTGGGGTTACCAATGCCAAGTCTGATACATCATAGATAAAATTTTTAATATCCTATCCTGACCTATGATGACTACCATTTTTTTTTATATCATTATTATCATAAATCTTGGCCACGTTGTAAATATTGCCATCTATTCTAACACACTTTACTATAAAAACTTCTGGATTTATCATATCATCGCTCACTTCAAATATTTCTGTTATTTAGAAATGATCTTCATTTATTAAGATGGCTACTCCTCCACCTTTTGAATGTCGGCTTTCTGTATTTTCTCGGATTAATCTGGCTAATTCATATGCCTTAAAATTTGTTACAATTGGACTGGAACCCTATGTCTCTTGTAGACAAACTATCGTAGGGTTTTCATCAATTAATATCTTCTTAAATTTTACTAATTTTTATTTACTGAAGCTGTTGCAGTTTAATTGCCAAAATTTAATCTTACTATTTATGATTCCCAGGAATGTTTTTGACAGCTCTTTTACTTTCTGCCATCTTCAAGTTGTCATTTACGCTTTGTTTTGATACTATTTTTATTGTACGAATAAGCAGTTTTAATACTTTCTGAATTTGCACAGTTGCACTTATATCTATGTGAGCCCTTTTTGGAAGCAAATTTTCTGTTTTTGAGCTATTTTCGATAACCGTCAGTCTTTGATGTCCTGTTTTTGCTATTTCAGCATAGGTCATTTTTGCTGCTCTCCAAGGAACTTGCTTTTTTGATGCAATTTTACTAATTTCAAGGATTTCTTTGTAATTTAAGTAGCTAATGGGGTCTGTGTTATGACAATTTCTGCACTCAATTTGATTTTGAGTGTAATTTTCAGCAGATTGTCTTCTGCCGGCACATTTTCCGCATGTTTGTGCGCTGTTATGGCATACATCTTCTGTATGGCCAAATAATTGACAGTCAGTACACCTTCTAGGTTTTGGTGTCCATGCCTGACCGTACAGCTTAGCGACCCAATAGCAACTTTATCTGGTATTGGAAAATTGAGCGTAATATCAAGGATTTAGTTGGCGTCAAATCCTCCCCTATCTTCTTCAAAAACTTCTCAATTTTTGAAATACCGTGTTTATTTTTCCATTTAATATCTATTTGTTCCATTTTTCTTGGTTAATGTTTTCGTAGAAAGTAACAATTTTCTTAAAATGGCTCAAGTTTTTTGGCGATGATACCTCAACTGGGTAAGCGTTAGTAATGTTATGCATCTTCAAGTCATTAAAGTCATTTTCATTGCTTACCTCAACTAGAATATCCCCTCTTGCCATGATCTTCATTTCTTGATGGACTTGCTAATTTTTTGAGAGCCAATAGCAAGGCCGTATCCAGGGGGTGGGGGTACCCGGTTTGAACCCCCCCCCCCCCGAAATTTTTGACCGAGTCGGAAATTAGTCTAAAAAATATCATGTAAAGACAAAACCTTACCAGAAAAAAAAGATGCTCCCACACTAAATCCTATTGCATTTTGTGGATAAACGGTGCTTATCAGCTTACGCAATTAGGTAACCGTAGGTAACCCATGTTCATCTGACCTTGCATAGTAAATTAGGGTGAATATGCGCTATTATCCTTTTGCATTTTGTAGCATACAAAAATCCTATTGCAATTTTGTGGGTAAAAGGTTGTGATCAGCTTACACAATTAGGTAACCCCATGTTCGCCTTATTATGCACGGTCAGACCTGGCATAGTAAATTAGGATTAATGGGGGCTCGAGCTAAATCTTATAAGAGTACAAGATTGTCAGTTCAGTTCAATTTCGGACTTGGATAAGAGAAGAGCGATTTTCAACATGAAGAGGAAGTGTGACATTACGACGTTTTTCGCGCCCAAGCGGACCAGGGATGTTTCTGACAGTGGCGTTAGCGGGACGTCTGCGGAGCATTCATCTACACCTGTGGATCTGAAGGGCACTGGAGCCATCGTTGAAGCTTCTGAATCACGGACCCTGGAACCAACCACGACGCAACACGCACCTGCACCAACCCAGTCTCTTTCGTTGTTTGCAAATGACATCGGTCGTTTTGTCAACAAATCATCCAGTCTCGATGCAAATTCTAAACTTCGTTTGCTGAAGAGCCCTTGGACTCCAGATATCTCCTACATTTTACAATTATCCGAAATACGGAAGCTGAAGTTTCAGTTAACTTGGATCACTCGTTTCGGTTGGTTGTCCTACTCTCCGTCTGAGGACGCTGATTTTTGCAGATTTTGCGTTCTGTTCTCGTCAGAGACAGCTGGCAAAGGCTGCTACCAGCGCTTGGGGAATCTAGTCACAAAACCATTCAGGAACTGGAAGGATGCGGTAGAGTGCTTCACAGCTCACCAACAAGCAGAGTTTCATAGAAACTGCATCGTATCGGCTGAAAAATTCATTTCTGTCTTGGAGAAAACGCAGGACAATATCGCGCACCGACTAGTCGCGGCAAGGAAAGCGCAGGTTCAAGAAAATCACCAGAAGTTGCGACCAATTGTTGAGATGGTGATATTTTGTGGGCGGTAACAGCTTGCCCTTCGTGGTACTAACGATTCCGGCCCCATTCTGGTCTCGGATCCAGAACCTTCCCACAATGATGGCAACTTCCGAACACTACTGCGGCCGAGGGCAAGACACGGTGACGATATTCTGAAGAATCATCTTCTTTCTGCGGCTCGAAATGTCAAATATCTTTCTCCCATAATCCAGAATGGTATTATTGCCACATTCGGGGAGCTGCTTCAGCAGTCTATTGTTGAAATTAAGCGCAAGTCCATACTTTTCGGTGCCTGTCTATGAAATGGCGGACTTTTCGAACACGGAGCACCTGTCTGTTTGCGTCCGCTACACATTCAAAGAGAACCTGTATAAAGACCACCTTGGTTTTAACCCCAGTTTCTGATTTGACTGGGCAAGGTTTGGCTTCATCAATCCTACGATTTCTCGAAAGCCTTGGTCTTAATCTGAACAAAATGGTTGGTCAGGTATATGACGGTGCGGCAGCGACGAGTTGGCATCTTAGGGGTGTCCAGGCTGTGATACGTGAAAAGTATCTGAAGGCGCTTTACGTCCATTGTAGTGCGCACAGTCTCAACTTGGTCATCTCTTCTGTATGCTCTATTCAGGCGTTTAAGCATTTCTTTGGTGTTTTGTCACAAGTCTGCAGTTTTTACCATACTTCCCCACTCAGGACACATAATTTAAAAGAGAAGATCAATGAAATACTACCGGATTCGAGGAAACATACTTTAACCGGACTCTGCAAAACAAGATGGGTGGAGCACCACGATTCAGTCGTGCGTTTTCTTGAGCTGTACCGACCAATCCTGTTATCCCTGGAAGCTCTTGAAGAGAACGGAAATGCAGAAACGTCTGCAAAAGTGGCGCAGTTGCTGGACACGATGAACCAGTCGGAATTTGTTGTGTGTCTCCATGTGGTCAAAGAGCTTTTCTGCCTTACGCTTCCACTGTGCAAGACTCTTCCATCAATTAACTCTGATTTGGCAGCTGCATGCAGGCACATGGAAACTGTCCTTTCAAAATTAAAGGAAATGCGAGGAAATACTGCTACTGCTTTCACGTCTATTTTAGACGAAGCTCAGCGTTTTTCCAGCGACTTAGGACTGGAGATGACTCGTCCAAGGACGAGAGGTGGCCGGAGTATGCATGCAGACGATCCAGACCTTCTCAACCACTATAGAACCTCGCTCTTTATTCCTTTCCTGGACCACGTCACTTCCGAGCTGAAACAACAATTTGTGCTTCACCAGAAACTTCTGTCAAATTTCAGCGTCCTTTCTCCTGCCAAAATTGTTTCTGTCGATCTGAAGGCATTAAACCTGGAGTGATTGTTTGAATTGTATGGCGATATTCTTCCCGGTCCTGACTGTCTGAAGCAAGAAATTGAGCTATGGCGCATCAAGTGGCAGAATGTTCCGGTATCAGAGAGGCCTACTTGTGCTGTGTCTTCGCTTCAGGCATGCGACGCCACCTTTTTTCCAAATGTTTTTCTTCTTCTGGCTGTTCTTGCGACGTTACCCGTTAGTACTGCTACTCGCTCAGAAGGCTCAAAACCTGGCTGAGAAATTCAACAGGAGAAGAACGATTGAGTGGCTTAGCCCTCCTTGCAGTCCATAGGGACGTTGACATCTGCCCAGACAAGGTCATCGACATTTTTGCAGGGAAGAAAAATCGTCGCCTGGATTTCGTTTTATAGATTATTCGCCCTTACTTTTAGCTAAAAAAAAAAAATAATAAAAAATATATAGACTACTTCTACTATTTGGCTTCTTTTTGCGTTCTGTTTTTGCTGTCTCATAAAAAAAGAATTAGCTTGTAGTATTTAGCTCTATGTAAATACTCGTCTTGTTTTTGTGTTTCTCAAAAAAAAAAACCTTAAAGATACGAAAGTATGCCTAGTGGACGCGTCCACGTTTGCAAGGGGCAGACTAACGGTCTCGAGCTAACGGAATGTTGCTCGAGGATGTTAGAAAAAGTCCACGGGAAAAAATCGGGTAAGCCCCCCCGAAAAAAAATCCTGGATACGGCCCTGGCCAATAGCCTTCGGTAACTTTGCTAATCTTATGACCTTGTTGAGATTCTTTCAGCTGGATTATTAACGGGACGATTTTGATGCTTTCTGTCTCTTTTAGCACAAAATGTGAGGAGCTTGATGACACTGTTTAATGCCTTTTGCTATCAGCCGCCTCTCTACAGAGCTATCATTTGTTTCACCCTTTTCAATATTCATTGGGTTGCTTTCATTATTAAATTAAAAAAAACAAGTTTTTTCAACTGAGTGTAAGGAACAACATTTAAACTTAAAACGAACAAAAATTATTATATATATGAATGGGGTTGCCTTCTCCTCAACAACTCGCTCTTTACGCTAATGTTTTTTAGTACTTTTGAAAAAAGCTTCTTATTGTTCCAGTTAAATGACACTTGCGTTTCAGAATTCTTTCCTCAAGAATTGGGAATATAGTCAGACTTTAGCGTAAAAGCGAGTTGTTGAGGATGAGGTAACCCCCTTCATATACTTAATAGTTTCTGTTCGTTTTAAATTTTAATGTTGCTCCTTACTTTCAGTTGATAAAATTTGTTTCTTTATTTAATTCTGATCGTTTTTTAAACCGGGAAATCTGACCCGACCTTCACGGAGAAATACCCTCCCAATTGATATATCCTCTAGAAAATTTCAGTCCCGGTGAAAATGTACCCGGGACAATTACCCTTAACAACTCCAAAAGTAAAATTGACACGGAAAATAGAAAGCATTATATAGAAGTTCTGGCAAATTCCCTCAGTGTATAATTTCCTCTGACAATTTCACCCCCTCGAAACTTTCATCCTCATGGAAAGTTCCCCCGTGAAAAAAAATACAGCAGAAAATTTGTCTTCCCACCCTAAAATGTATGCATGCTTCCCAATAACAAATACTATGCGTAAACAATAGGCAATTTTTACAACTTAAAGACCTCTCCACTGGGGTTGAGGAGGGGGGGGTATGTTGTATACATGCCATAGTTATTGGGCTTTTCAACTATTATGAAAAAAATGGCTATCGTAAAATTTTAATCGGACGATTTTGGAGAAAAAAGGGGTGGGGAGGAGCCCTAGTTGCCCTCCAATATTTTTGGTCACTTAAAAACCGCACTAGAACTTTTAATTTCCGTTCGAATGAGCCCCCTCACAATATTCTAGGACCACTATGTAAATACTTACTACTTACTTACTTGTACTTGTAGCAGGACTCAAGCTTCTCCGCTCTCCCTGGCGTCCAATAGCTTCGTCATTGTAATAAGCCAATAGTCTCGGTCGTTTGCGAGGGGCTCAATCAAATCGAGCCAGGACTTTTCCCATCTTCGTCCATACTTCTTGAAGCCACCGATTGGGTCTAGGTCAGTCTTGATACAAGCGAGCCACGTTTTCTTTTGTCCCCATGTCGCTTTTTCCATCCCGAAAGAGGTGTACATCTGAGGGCTTTATTGTTAAAGGTGTGATGTGGGCGACGAAGTGTATGGCCGAACCATCGGAGTCTTCTCTATTTAATTATAGTTGCCAAATGAGAACGCTGCAAATAGATTTTGTGGGGGTTAACATTGCTGACACGATCACAGAGTTTAAGGCGAATGATTCTTCTTAAACATAAATTGTCAAATACATCTAGAGCTAGAATGTTGGATACTCTCATAGTTCATGTCTCACATCCGTATAGTAAAACAGACCAAACAAGGGTCTGGTAAATCCTTATTCTTGTCTTCAAACGAACATTTTTCTGGTTCCATAGAGAGTGATGGACCTTGGCGAAGACTCAAGTTCCCGAAGAAGTTCTCGACTCTATTTCATATGTATATCTTCCTATTGGGTCTACCAGACAGTCTTGGTACTGGAATCTTTGTATCTCATTTTCAGATGACCGTTCTATTAAAATTGGGGGTCTTCAGATGATATACCGGACGCCATGACTTTTGTCTTCAGGGAGCTTATTTTCAGGCCGACCATAGAGGATTCTTCAGCCACCTTCGATAGCATAGATTGGGCTTCTGGACGAGATTCAGTTAACAAGCAAATATCGTCGGCGTAGTCCAGATCGGTGATCACAAAATTGGGACTTACTTCGACGCCTGAAAGAGTCGTCATTGCTCTGGTCATAATCCAGTCGATCACGAAATTAAATAAGACAGGAGACAATATACATCCCTGTCGGACAGCAAAATCAATTTGGAACATTGAAGAGAGTTCTCCACCGATCTGAATTTGGGCTCGCGTATTCTGATAGTATGCTTAGATAAGTCTGACTATCTTGCCTGGTACTCCATCCTCTGTCATGGCCTTCCAGAATCCATCCCTTAGAACCGAATCAAAAGCTGTAATAAAATCTATGGATAGAGATACTGTTGGTTTCTGGTGTTTTGCCCTGTGCTCAAGGGTTTTTCTTAAAACGAATAGTTGGTCAATTGTTCCCATGCCTGGGCGGAATCCCGCTTGATTGGGCCTTGTTTTTGCGTTGCGCTGGATACGAAAACAATTATGTTGCACTATGGCAAATATTTTTGCAGTAATGCACATGAGAGAATTCCCGCGATAATTGCTGCATTTTGTCTTTAGCCGTTTTTTGAAGACTGGAAGGATGATAGAATCTCCCCACTCCTGTGGAACCATCTCTTCTTCCTATATACGACAAGTTAGTTTATGAATCCAGCTGACAAGTGCTGTCCCACCATACTTGTAAAGTCTAGCCGGAATGGCATCAGAACCAGGGGCTTTATTGCTTTTAAGGCAATTGATTGCTTGTTGGACTTCCTTTAACGTGGGGGAGCCACATTCACGTCATTGTAAATACTGCTGGGAGAGTTTGGTTCCTGCAGGCCATCAGGGCTACGACTTGGATTATGGTAGCACTGATTATCATCTATTGCTGTGGAGAGTTGGTGCTGGTTAAGTAGTTTGTCAAAGTGCTCCTTCCAGCGATTTATTATTTCGGTATTATTCGAAAGTAACTTGCCATTTTCATC
Source organism: Artemia sp. Qi Xiang Cuo (assembly GCF_049724085.1). NCBI lineage: Eukaryota > Metazoa > Arthropoda > Branchiopoda > Anostraca > Artemiidae > Artemia > Artemia sp. Qi Xiang Cuo. The sequence goes on from NC_142804.1 coordinate 32,294,430, forward strand.
TTCGACAGATGTACTAGTAGGCTTATGTGATTTACTCCTGATTGATTTTAGGAGCAGGAAACATCTTCCTGGTGTCCGATCTAGAGGCAGCGGTTTCCATGTCTTCAGCGATTTTCTCCCAGTACTGGTTCTTATCATTCTTAGCCGACTGGTGGCATTCTCTTCTCGAGCGTTTGAACAACTCCGATTTTCTGTCCGATATCTGTTGCTTTTGTTCAGCCAACTGAATTGTGCGTGTTGACATCCACTTTTGGATAGTATTTTGCGGTATCCTATCGTAGTTTCCGCAGCCTCGTGGATTGTACTCCGTATGGTCAACCACTTTTCATCCAAACTTTGAGTTTGCTCGTCGTTCGCTTGCACTTGGAGAGCTTCAAAGTGGTTAGACAACTCTAAGCAGAATGCCTGTCGCATATTAGGATTATAGAAGTGATTGGTATCAAATCTTCGTGGAGGTTTCCTCTTGGGGCGTGCTGCAAGTCGTAACTTTAGATCTAACTTGACTAGAAGGTGATCTGACCCATATTTCGAGCCAGTGTCTGCTCCAATGTACGATCTACTATTCGTTGCCATTGATTTCCAACGGCGGGACATGAGGATGTAATCAATTTGGCTTTTTGCTCTACCATCGCTTGAATGCCATGTGGCTCTGTGGCAGGGCTTGTGTTTGAATAAGGTATTGGTAATGACCAAACCATTCGTCATGGCAAATTCAAGGCGTCAGCGATTTATTATTTCGGTATTATTCGAAAGTAACTTGCCATTTTCATCTTCGACAGATGTACTAGTAGGCTTATGTGATTTACTCCTGATTGATTTTAGGAGCAGGAAACATCTTCCTGGTGTCCGATCTAGAGGCAGCGGTTTCCATGTCTTCAGCGGTTTTCTCCCAGTACTGGTTCGTATCATTCTTATCCGACTAGTGGCATTCTCTTCTCAGGCATTTGAACAACTCTTATTCTCTGGCCGATGTCTGTTTCTTGTGCTCAGCCATCTGAATTATGTGTGTCGATATTCACTTTTTGGATAGTATTTTACAGTATCCTATCGTAGTTCCTGCAGCCTCGTGGATTGTACTCCGTATGGTCAACCACTTTTCATCCAAACTTTGAGTTTGCTCGTCGTTCACTTGCACTTGGAGAGCTTCAAAGCGGTTAGACAACTCTAAGCAGAATGCCTGTCGTATATTAGGATCATTGAAGTGATTGGTATCCAATATTCGTGGAGGTTTCCTCTTGGGGCATGCTGCAAGTCGTAACTTTAGATCTAACTTGACTAGAAGGTGATCTGACCCATATTTCGAGCCAGTGTCTGCTCCAATGTACGATCTACTATTCGTTGCCATTGATTTCCAACGGCGGGACATGATGATGTAATCGATCTGACTCTTTGCTCCACCACCGCTTGAATGCCATGTGGTTCTATGGCTGGGCTTGTGCTTGAATAAGGTATTGGTACTGACCAAACATTCGTCATGGCAAAGTGAATAGGTCTGGATCTCCGGCTACATCTAGCTCCAAGACCGAAGTGGCCAATGGCAGACTCAGCATTGGATACTTTTCCCCTAATTCTGGCGTTAAAGTCGCCTCCAATAAAGATGAGGTCCCGTTCTCGTTCAAATACGATCACCCCTTGAAATAAAAAAACAAAACAAAAACGCATCCGTGATCTTTCTTCTGGAAAAAAATACAAAATTCCACATTTTTGCAGATAGAAGCTTGAAACCTCTACAAAATAGTTTTCTGATATGCTGAATCTGATGGTGTGGTTTTCATTAAGATTCTAAGACTTATAGGGGGTGTTTCCCCCTTTTATTGAAAATAAAGCAAATTTTCTCAGGATCGTAAGTCGTAATCTTTGATGGGTAGGACTAAACCTAATGAAACTTATATATTTGAAATCAGCATAAAAATCTGATTGTTTAGACGTATCTCTTGGTATTAAAATTTCATTTTTTTAGAGTTTCCGTTACTATTGAGCCGGGTCACTCCTTACTTACAGATCGTTACCATTAACTGTTTGATAACATTTCTTGTTCAACCCAGCACCTTTTTAAAATAATTTACAGTCAATTATGTATTTCCTTTCATTTTGATGTTGTCACTATGAACGCCAAAATGAAACTTCATTCCGAATATGTTTTTTGATCTACTAGAATCTGTTCTTACGAGCTAGCCGAGTGCTTCCACTCTCGACTTTATCAGAAACGTCTTTATAATTCAAGGAATTTTCGGAGAAACCGATTAAATGGAATTTCGGTGTGAAAACCTGCTGAAAACCAAATTGCCTTTAGCCCCGTTTTTAGGCTCAGCAGGCTCCAAGACCTATTGGATTCGTGTAATGAATCAATTGGTTCTACATAGTAAGTTTCCGATGCAAAAAATGGGATTAGAACTCTTAGCTGAAAACACTTTGTGCGGATATTACGGTGGAAATTTTAAGATTACTTTTTAAGATAAGAAAATGGCTGAAATGTGCTTTGATACTTTATTGCTTAGCTTTTATATTACATTAACTTCGTTACTTTGTTCCTTTAGCCTAAAAACGAGGGTTTTATGTCGCTCATTTTTGTAAGGATGTCAGAAATATAGCATACAAAGGGGGTAATTGTATGCAAAGCAACAATTCTTAATATTGCTTGGGATGTTGAACTAAATCAAAAACTCTATGTACATCCAAGGTTGTCAAAACGGCATATCGGCGATATCTAAGAAACTGGTAAGTTTATTACGTTAAAACTTATAGGGCAGATTGAGGGGGATGTTGAGCTATATCCAAAGAAACGATGTGTATGCAAGCTGTCAAAGGGGCATACCTGTTATATTTTAGGAGTGTCTAAGGGCATTAAGTTTCAAATTTTCAGTGTATGTAGAGGTGAAAGTTGAACTAAAACAACATACACTAGCCTATGTGTATCCAAGGTCGTCAAAGGGTATATTGTAAGAAAAGGAAGCGATCAAAAATAGGGTTTTTAAGGCCAAACGGAAATACTGAATATCCTTTTCCTTTGATCGTTTCATTTTCTTACATTATGGCAGACAAGCATGGTTTAAGAAAGGGTATGTATGCGACACCCCAAGAAAGGCTAAGGAAATTAAGCTGAAACTTCTAGAGCATGCTGAGGGGTATAATCAATTAGTATTTATTTATACTCAGATTATGCACAAGTCCAAAGATTGTGCAGATTTTCAATTTACTTGAATGTTATTTACTTATAGTCCTCATGATCTCTCCTCTAGAGCTGTCTTCAACTACTCTGATCGTACATCAAACCCATATAAAATAAAATTGTAAGACTTCTCACCTCCTAATTTCTTATTCCTTTGCTATTTGAATTGCTTTTTGGACAAGCGCAAGACTTCTTGAATGCATTGAACTCTCAACCCCATAACAATAACTTCAAATCATGCTTCTCCTTTTCTTCAAATCATGATGATCATGCTGAAATTTGGTGGATCCTTAAGCTAAAAACTAGACATATGCTAAATATCGACGTCTGAAAGAGCAGGGTCAAAAAGGAGACATGTGCTCTGCACGTGTCTCCTTTCTGACCCTGCGATCCACATCCAAAAATGGCATATGTCGCTTTTTTATCTTTGTAACGACACGAGATTAGACAATTTTGGCTGCACCGTCCGATTTCTCGTTCTGAGTTTACCCTCGGCACATCCATAACTCATTTTCGACCAAAATGGCATAAGTCGCCCTTTTTACTATCACTGCCGAGTAATTCAAATGCAAAATGAACGTAAATCCCTATCAATAGATATCGACTGTGATAATTAAAAGTCCCACACATGCCATTTTGGTTGAAAATGAGTTATGTATGTGTCTTGAGGAAACTCAGCACAAGGAATCGAATGGTGCAGTCAGAATTGTTCTATCATGTACCAATACAAAGATAAAAAAGAGACATACACCAGTTTTGATAGAAGAGAAATATCTTATGGAGATATAATGGCACGGCATTTGTCTTCTTATTGTCAAGGAAAAAGGAGACATATACCAAAAACGGATTCATTTTGAAATCCCCCAGAATACTTTTGGGAGAAGAGGATAAGAAATATCTATAGGAAAGAGGAGACATGCACCACAAAATGGAATAATTTTGAATTCACTCGGAATATTTAAATTTAATTTATACCGCTGAAAAGAGCATAAAAAGTTGGTTTTGAATATGTACTCATTATCTCCATTAGTTTGATACTTCAGAGCACAGTTTATAGAATTAGCAGTATGATCATTCTCTATCTCTCCCATTATAAAAACCCGGACAGGGGTGCGAGTGCTCCGGAGAACGTTTTTGCAGATAGAAACGTAGGCGTTATCAGATCTTTTCGCGGGTAGACAAGTCAGATTTCTCTTGGACACGAAACAAGTGGAAACCCGCTATTACGAATAATGCACTTGGTAACCATTTCTCAGTAATTGACGATAGCAGACTAATCCGCTAAGGCAGAAACAAGTGGGAGGAGCTTTTTGTTCGCACCGAGACCGAAGACCAGAAATTATCTGCGATAAGCTTACTGTCTATAAACTGTGCTTCAGAGCGACCACAGCCGACAAACTTTTTTCTGATTTTAGCTCTCAAGAAAAGTCACAAAAATGGCGTATGTACCACTTTTGATTATCAGAGCCGAGTGTAAGAGCTTAAAGGAATAGAAATTACTATAACAATCAGGTCAAACCTAAAACGAATACTGACTACCACAAAAAGTCTAACACTCGCTGTGCCTGCTAAGGACTAGAACATCATTTACGCTTAACTGAAAACAAAAACTGTCTTTAACGTTTTCACCTTTATAACATTAATGAGTGCAAAATTATTGATACTTTCAGGGATGAACATTAATATATATTAAAAGGTCAATTCACATTTGATTAGTTTTTTTTAGTTATATTGGTGATTATGGTGATTTTTTCTTTGCTAATATTAAGACAAATAAAAGCTCACAACTCGACATAAAACCTGTTTCTAGGAATGGGGAAAAGATGTTCTCGTCTTTAGAAGGCTTAGGGGGTGTTTAAGCATATCCTGCTTTACCTCACGGCTAGGGGGGATAAGGTTACTTAGGATCCTGTGTTCGGGGGAAGTGGGCAAACTAAATTTTGCCAGTCCTCACAAAATAGCATATATTATGGTTCTTTTTGTGTTTGTTCTCATACAGGCCCATTGGCTTGTAGAAATAAATACTTCATAATTTTTGTTTCGCCAGAAGTAAGAATAAAACAACTTAAAAAAAAACTTTTAAAAAAACAACTAAAAAACTCTGTTGAGAATTCATCTGTTCACTCTAGGATTTTGTTCTTTTATAATTTAGGATCATTTGTATTTTAACAATCAAGATTAAATTATTTCTGTCTACTTTCGAATCTGGATCTACCTATATGTCCATTGTATTTATTTCAGATAGGAAAAATGAGATACAAAATTACATAAGCTTGAAAAAAAGAAGATAAACTACGAATTAAATACTATATATCTAATGATGTATCAAATAGTCTAAAGATGATGTCAGGGTTTAGTAAATATCATCTGGGCGACAGCCAAATCCACGGGCATGCTATGAGCAGCATCTTTAATGATAAAAAAAATAGTTTCCAGAACTTCCTATTAGATGTCTATAAAGACAGTCTATTAGATGTCTATTTCCCATTGACAATCCGGATTCTCACTTTGGATTGTGGGATTTTGAAAAGGGAAACATATTTTACAATCAAGATTGAACACAATTCCAGCAATTGGAAAGTGTACATTAACAGAATTTTGCAACAATATTTGAATAGTTCAAAAGGTAAGAAATTATTACTTATTTTTATTTCGAGATTCATGAAATTCATTTGGCATATTACCCACTTTTAAAATTTAACCAACCTTCTCCTCCCTAATCCAAAAATGAGTCAAATCTCAGATATTCTTGACTCTCATCAAGGAAAATAACATCAAACATTAAAGCAAAATCGGAAAAAAGAAACTAGCTGTTTAAATTCTTTAAAAAAGAAGATTTTCGTCTTCTAGAGTTGCACAATTTGTAGGCTATACATTTTGTAAGCTTTCCAAATTTACCACATTCCAACAACTCAAAATCGTTAACTCTTGATTGCAACTCTTATTATACAGTTCGTTACCACGAACTGTTTGATAGTGTTGTGGATTTTACAATCCAAAACGAGTTCTAATTGCTAGATTTTGAATCGACATCAAATCCACGACCAGACCGCGAGCATAAATTAAATTTGAAGATCAGAATTTTAATGTGAAAATCCATATTGTCAATTGAAACAAAATTAAGAGCAAAATTTTAGCAAAAACGTCCATAAACTCAATCTACTGAATCTGCACTCTTGACGACACATGGTTATTCAAATCATAAGATAACTGAAGTAAATCTTCAAAATAGGTTAAAATTCAAAAATATATGAAAAAGCACGAATCAATACTGGAAAAATAAGTTGAAATGACGAGCCTAGCTTAAAGATTGCAAGATAGTAGTTTGCCAATGGATCAGCGAAATCCAATCCACCCTTTTTACTTTTGTTTGACTCTGAGGGAAAGAGGGAGAGAGATAGAAAGAGAGCAAGAAAGATGGAGAGAGATAGAAAGGGGGTAAAGGCGGGGAGATTTTCAATTGCGTGTAAAAACTGCACTTTAATGTCTGAAAACTTCTCAAAACGAGCCTTTTAACTCCTTTTAGGTGATTAATTAGGATAATTCTAACCAACATCCTTAGACAACGACAACATAGTTTAAAATTAAAGACTATTGTAGCATTTCTTAAAAAGGAGTAAGAATGTTTCATAAATTCTACTATGAAGTTTACTCTGAAGCAGCACCATGGTAATAGTTATAGGCTATAAATAAACTAGAAGAAGAATGAATAAAAAAAGTGTGAACAATGGTCCTGTGAATTGTAGTGATGAAAAAAAGTAATGGTTCCCCAGCTAGAGGAAAGGAAAATGAAAGAAGAAGGTTAACCAATAAGCTAGTTAGATAGGTCGAGGGGATAACAAATATAACATCTGATTTCCTAGAAAGGAAAATTATTAACAAGATTGATTTATAACAGGAAGGTATTAAATTAAAAAATAGATAGAATATTATATACTAACTAGCTTAGAATCCGGTTTCAGAACGATTAAGCCTAACTAATCAAGTTTGAATTTTAAAATGAATACAAAAAAGTTTTTATGAAATCTGCAAAAGCTATACTGGTTTAAAAATAATCTTTTCTAAATACTAATTAGTTTTGTCATTATTACTATTCAGAAATAGCTTTCACTAATTGCATTCATCCTATTCTATAAAATATTTTGCTGTGTTTGGCATGGCACTACATTTAAATTTTGTAGACTATAGACGGTCTAATAAGATTAAGAAGCGGTATCAAATCACAACAACGGTTCAAAGGATATTCGTCTTGTTTATTTATGTTTAACGACTTGCTTTTTTCTTTTCCAACCAGTCAAATCATTTCAGTTTTTGCTCTGTCCGTGTAATCGTTTTTGCGAACCTACTTGAAATTATTTTTATACCAATCCATCATTTACCCACCCGATATCTACACTCGCATAAAATACATTTTTTTTAACCATGAAACCACATCGTGAAGATATTAAAATAAGCGACACTGGCAATTTTTTGGCTTATTTGTTTGTATTCCCTGAATAAGAGCAAGCTCGAATACAATTGAAAAAGGGTCTCGAGCTTTTAAAAACAGTTTCTTGCATCGCGAAAAACATTAATGCCGATCTTTTCTTATGTACAAAAGAGGTTGAGCTGACCGCTTCTAATTATTATTTTCACGCCCCTTTAAAAGTACCTTTCTTTAAGAAAACGGTTCTTGTAGACGAAGAAAAAACATGCTAGGACTGTTGTCAGTGACAGAAGATGTATACACATCTGCTTCACTGAAAGATATCATTATGAATTCCATTATTTCAGCAAAATAGCTCAGACGTCAGTGTGCTTTAGCATGCAATCAGATATTTCTGCTTGCCCTTGTTTACTTCTTTAATTCATTCATATACATTCATTTGTTAATTCATTCATCCATAGTCGTGTGACTGAAAGCTTTGGACTATTTGATTTTTCTCACTTGTTAACATTTTCTTTGGGTACTTTCATAATTTTATATTTACCTTGATTAATTAAGAGTAAGAGAGCAGTTTAAGCTCATATAACATATGCATAATGCAACTTTTATATGTTTTGGCCTAGCTATTAGCTGCTAAAAACTTCAAGTGTTTTCAATGCCCGATGCCTTTAGTGAAAATTAATATTCCCAGATCCGAAATATTAAAACTACTACACAAAGGAGAACTTCAGACCAATGAAGTAAAGCAATAGTTCGTAATAATTTGGTCATTTTATCATTATTCACGTCGGTTTCTGACCTTTCATTAGTAGCCTTAGTCAATAAGTCACTATAGTTTTAATTACTTCTTGTCTTTCAAAAGATGAAGAAACATCTACTGATATTCTGCATTTCAGAAGCAGAAACCGTATTCGTTTCTTATTGATGGTAGGCAGGTGTCAATTTTATTTTTTTAGAGGAGGGAGTAGAAGAAAATCTTTTTTTTCTACCATTAAAAATGTTCTCTTTTAGGTACATTTTAGGTCCCTACTTATAAAAAATTTGCTATAAGATCAAAGAGTTCATGGTAACGAACTGTGAATAAGAAGTGACTGGGCTCAGAAGTAACTGTAATTCCAAAAACTAAATTTTGATAACAATTAATATATCGAAAGAATTGATTTTTTATGCTAATTTCAAAGATAAAAACTCGTCAAATTTAATGTTACGTAGTACTACGTATTTTTGCCAGAAAAAAGATCACGGATGCGTTTTTTTTTTTTTTTTTTTTTTCTTTTCAGGGTGATGGTATCGAACCAATGGTCCTAGAAGTTTTAGTGCCATTTATAACTGACAGAAAAGACTGGAGGGTACGTCAAAATTTTGAGATAGCCAATTTGTTTGGCATTGTTGAATGACCCAATAACTATGCTCCTGGGGATGACATGACCTCTCTCAGCCCCTTGAGAAAGGACTGTAAATTATACAATTTGCCCATTGTTTACATATGACATTTGCAATTGGGAAATACGTTGACATTTTTCTGAGGGAATTTTCCGCAGGGGGGGGTATTTTTCAAGGGGAGAAAATCTCGTGGGTACAAAGCTTCTGGCGGGAGGAAATTTTCCTTAGGAGGTTTTGCACGGTAGGGATTTGCTAGAATTCATGTACCGATTTCTTTTTTATTTATCTTACATTCTCTATGGCTACTCAATTTTACATGTGGAAAGAATATCCAGGGGGAATTATCCGGGAAAAATATTCAGGCAAGAGGGAATTGTCTTGACGATTTTATGCGGAGGATATTTTCCGGGTGGGGGGATATTCCGATGGAAGAACTTTCCGTTGGGAGAGGAGGGTTTTTAGGGGGTTAATTTTTCAAGGAGGGGAATTTCCGGCATGATTTGGAAGATGATCAGGAATTAAATGAAAAACATGTTTCTGTTAATGGAAGTAAGGAGAATAATGGAAGTGAGGAGAGCTTTCTGGGAGGATTATCCGTAGGAAATTTTGCGGGGGAATTCTCAGCAAGGGTGATATTGCTGGGAGAAGTTTTCCGGAAGTATTTTACGCAAAAGAAATTTCCATGGGGGAATTTTCTGAGAAAGAATTTTTCGTTCGGGGGAGATTTTACATGGATTTCCCAGCTTTATTTGGAAAACAATAAGAGCTTGAAAGTAAGCTTCTAAAAGGAAACTTTTAAAAGCTTACTTTTAAAAGGAAGTTACTTTTAAAAGCTACTTACTTTCAACTGAAAGTAAGGAGCAACATAGAAACTTAAAAAAAGCAGACGAAATTCCGTATGTTTGGACTGGTTGTACTCTCCTCAATCCCCGCTCTTTGCGCTAAAGTTGGACTTGTCTTCTGATTCTTAAGAATGACTTCTGAAACACAAGGACTGCTTAATTGGATTATGAAGCGTTTTTGAAGAACTAAACAAAATTGGTATATCGAGCGAGAGATTAGGGAGGAGAAGGCCCTCCTCATATATGGAATAACTTCTGTTGGTTTTAAGTGTTAATATTGCTCATAGTTTTCAGTTTATTTTTTTTTTATTTAGTAAGACAAAAACGACACAACCTATAAATCAGATACTTGACGAAAAAGAAAAATTTTCAAGATTGATTAATAAGTTTAGATTAAGATTTTAAGGAGCTTCTAGACTATCGACATTTTGGTGACCTTTTAGGTACAACAAATTTAATTAGGATTGCAATTTAGCCATTTGAGGAACTTAAAATTGAGGCACCTAATTAAAATGCCGGATTTCAGGACGAGGCCTCTTTAGCCTTAACAAATTGTTTCATTTAAAAGTTCAATATTGGTATCAATTCTTAGTAATAATTAACTAAATTAGTTTACATTATGCTTAAACTTGTTTAAAAACTTTTATATCGGACGTATTTGTGTAACCAAGTTAAAATGACATGGTAAATTGTATCAATATTTTGGTCTATTATGCCAATGATCTTATTGCAATCCTTCAAGACAAAGCCGTATTTAAGCTAAAGCACAGAGCAGTCAATATGAAACTTTTTTAAATTACAATAAACCCTGTTTTTAGATATATAATATTTTTATCAAATACAATAATGCTCAGATTATATACGGTTTCATGAATCGTAGAGAAAATTAGTAACTGTAATTATTAAATGATGGAAACTGAAAGTGCAACCCTGACGATTATTTTACAACAGTAGCAACAAGGACCAGAAAGTAGTCTTCTACTGCAAGAGAGACAAAACTTGGTATTCTGAAGGGCCAATCTTTTAGCCAAAATCACTAAGCGGGTAAACGTCAATTGAAAGCTTATTTATTGTTAGAAAAGATTTAAATTAAAACCAAATAATAAATCAAATCTGACGTACTATCGTTGAAAACCGCAAAATATCTCCAAGAACCAAGTACCTAACACTTTCAGGTTTTCAACGGGTGTTTATCAAACATGCTTGACATAAAACTGATTGTGGTAATTTTGACATTTAGCGCGAAAATTCAGCCATTTATGCCCACAAACACATCTTGCATTATCTTGTAAAACTCTATCATGATAAATTATAGTCTTTTAATAGCATCAACTTAAGTCACAGGCAAAATCTGAATGTTCCAGTGGTCGCTTATAGCATATAGGCCGCATTTTTGACAGCCCCAATTTTGCATATATAAACTTCTGTCTTTGAGTACGACAATTCAAATTATTTTTTCACTATATTTTAACTTAGATAACTCCTGACTAGGATTTTTGACAATATATCAATTTTGGAGACTGTGTGATATGTGCACTACGTTTTTCCTATGCTTTGAGAGGCATCTATTAATCTGTTTTATTCAATCTGCACTGCCATCTACCTTGATTAATTTTTCCTTGTTCAATGTGCTATGGTTTTCTAGATTATACGAACCAATTTTTAGAAGTAAATTAAGCCTTATTTAATTAAAATTAAAAGAAAAATCAATCAAAATCAACATTGTGTGCTCTATTTTTTGTTTCACTTTCAAAGCAGCTTCGTATGGAACCTGGAAAATGGCTTCTACAAAATCCATATAAAATATGTATATGTAATAATTTGCTTTCGCTATACAATTGAAACTAAATGAAGGCCTCTTCATGTAGGCCACGACAATACTTACTAACTTTAAAAAATACATTTTTTTAGATAAGTTAGATAAGACGAAGGCTGTATTCAAAATTTTTGACCGTGCACTACGCTAAGTTTAATCCACTAGAAAGATGATGGAGAAATTTGCAAACGTTTCAATTTTAGACTCGTCATGAACATACTCAAAGAAACTGAGCTAAAAGATTACAAGCAACGGGAAAAACCACAGTACAGTGCTTAAGCTTAAATAGTATTAAAAATTCTGAAAAAAGGAAAAAACTCCCCGTGCCTTTTATATCACATGGAATCATTAAATAAGCTATTTAAAACAAATCCACGAACCCTTTTAGGGTCACATATTATTTTCTTTGTCAGTTGTTTTTTTCACTAATAGGATAGTAAATACGTAATGTGCTATCAATAACTTGAAAATCCTTTGAGTGGCACATCTTGGATACAATTCAGCTGTCTCTTTCACCTAATACTTAGGTGGAGCCACATAGTATCAATGGCAGCGATATGATCGCACTACAGTGTCTTACCGACTGGCGTAAATTTTTCGCAGTTTCAAATTTTTCCTAATTAAATGAAATATTTTCAAGCATAGTGTATAGCTTGCTGAATATTGGCACCACAATCATCACGAAGAAAAACTTAATAATAAGTCCGTCTTCCATAGGAGTCGTCTCTGTAAAGACTCCGTCTAGTGCCAGCATCATCCCTAGAATGACTCTGTACAGGCCTGTTCATGCTTGACTCTCGGTATTCCTTATCACGAGTTGAATACGAGTCACGATCACGAAAATCACGCATTTCTCGCTGATAACTATCTTGACTAAACGCACGTGCTTCTCTATACGATTCACGTAATTCACGAGATATCTCACGATAGTCACTACTTTGACTGTAATCACGACTACGCTCTTGGGCATATGTAGTATCAGGATGGGAATAGCGACCATCACGAACGATGTCTCTAGCTCGTCGCATCGTATCGCGAGGATCTGACATTGTGTCTCGGGCGTCTGTATCAAATGAATCTTCGTGATGGGTCCAATTATCGTCTCCTAAGTCTTCGAGCTTGAAGTCCTGCGAGCGTGAGGTCCTTGGCCGTTCATTCCGATACACTGTAAGTAAATAAGATTATTGAGTTTCTAACAAAATAATATTTGTATAATTAGGAGGGGATGTATAATAATAAAGTAATGTATCCAAGCTATCAAAGAAAGTAAACGTATTTTTTGCGAATGGTATCAAGTTTTCTATTTCAGGTCAACTAGAGGAGGCATGAAACTAAATTAAACACTACTATTTGTGTCCAGATTTTTTAAAGGGTGTATGTTGTTTAAAATTGCTAAAAAAAATTCTCCAGCATACAAATAGCAGGCCAAACTGTAAATTCTTAAAAAAACGAAAGGATTTAAAGAATTATTTTCTTTTTCTCTGAAAAGACTATGTCAATATAAAAGGAACAGAAATTAATTAAAAAAACTTTTTCCACAAAATAAGTTTTTCTAAGAAAAGTAAAGAAATCCATTAAACCAAAAATAAGCAAAAAATAAAATCAAATAATCTACCTAGCGTGAAAATACCACAAATCAGCATCGATAAATAAATGAAACCCAAAAACGAAGAGAAATTACAATAAATAAACAAGTCAAACTCAAAACGAGCAGAAATTAAAATGAGTAGGGCTCAAAACCCCTATGCCTTACCAAGGCCAGAAATAAATGTTTTTACTTTCATAACTTTATAAATCAAATAATATTAACATTTTATTGCTAAATATCAGTATATGTATATTAAATTGACAATTCACATTCATTTGTATTTTCCTGCTTCTTGAAAATGGGTGAAACACCCTCAAAAAGTCAAGGGAACTTATTGAAAATCACGCAAATTTCTTTCAAAATTCTTTGTTTAAAGCGAAATTTTATTTGTTTTTAGGTTTTTTGAAAAAGACGCAATAAATCTTACAAAAAATCCTAGTCTAACTTAGACGATGAACCCAGAGGAGTCAACATGAGGTTTCATAGGCAGCGCGCTAGCACTGCCTAAGTAAAGAACGACGTGGGCACAATGTGTTTTTTTTTTGTTTTTTCTCCATACCCGGGCACTTCGTATCGAAGGAGTTGTCGTAGAAACTTTGCAAAGGGCTCATTCAATTCGAAATTGGAGTGACTAGTGCCCTTTTTAATAGTCAAAAGTGATTGGAGGGCAACTAGCCCCCCACGCCCATCATTCCCCCAAACACATCCAATCAAAATTTTGAGATAGCCATTTTGTTAGGCATAGTTGATTTCCAGATAGAAAATATCTTCGAGGAGGAAAATCCCCCATCGCCCACATGGAATTGGTGTTAGGTTATACCCTGGGGCATATAAGCTTTATATAGAAGGTCTTGTCGTATCAACATCAAAACAGGCTTTTTCGATTGGAAACTGGAAGTGCTGGTAACACTTATAACAGTCGAAAGTGATTGGAGGGCCCCTAGGCCCCCCCACGACCATCATTCCCCCAAACACATCCAATCAAAATTTTGAGATAGCCGTTTTGTCCAGCGTAGTTGATTTCCAGATAAGAAATATGCTTTTGAGGAGGACACTCCCCCACAACCCTCAGGGCAAGGGTTTTAAGTTATACCCTGGGGCATATAAGGTTTTTATAAAAAAAGTTGTCGTAGAAACTTCAAAAAATACTCATTCGATTGGAAATTCAAAGAACTAGTGCCCTTTTTAATAGTCGAAAGTGATTGGGGGGCAACTTGCGTCCCCCCCCCCCACAGCCATCATTCCCCCAAAAACATCCAATAAAAATTTTTGGATAGCCATTTTGTTCAGCGTAGTTGATTTCCAGATAGAAAACATATTTTTGGGGAGTACACTCCCCCAGAACCCCCAGGGCAAGGATTATCAGTTATGCCCCGGGGGCATACAAGGTTTTTATTGAAATCTTTGTCGTAGAAATTTGAAAAAGGGCTCATTCGATTTGTATGAGCCCGACGATGTGGGCACAATGTGTTTTTTTCCTCCATACCCGGGCACTTCGTATCGAAGGAGTTGTCATAGAAACTTCGAAAAGCGCTCATTCGATTGAAAATTGGAGTGGCTAGTGCCCATTTTAATAGTCAAAAGTGATTGGAGGGCAACTAGCCCCCCCCCCCTCACGCCCATCATTCCCCCAAACACATCCAATCAAAGTTTTGAGATAACCATTTTGTTCAGGGTAGTTGATCCAGATAGAAAATATGCTTTTGAGGAGGACACTCCCCCATAACCCTCAGAGCAAGGGTTTTAAGTTATGCCCTGGGGGCATATAATGTTTTTATAGAAGGCGTTGTCGTAGAAACTTCGAAAAGGGCTCATTCAATTCGCAATTGGAGTGGCTAGTGCCCTTCTTAATAGTCGAAAATGATTGAAGGGCAACTGAAACCCCCCACGCCCATCAGTCCCCCAAACACACCCACTCAAAATTTTGAGATAGTCATTTTGTTAGGCGTAGTTGATTTCCAGATAGAAAATATGTTTTTGAGGAGGACACTCTCCCACAACCCTCAGGGCAAGGGTTTTAAGTTATGCCCTGGGGGCATATAAGGTTTTTATAGAAGGCGTTGTCGTAGAAACTTCAAAACAGGCTCATTCGATTCGAAATTCGAAGGGCTAGTACCCTTTTTAATATTCGAAAGCGATTGGAGGGGAACTTGGTCCCCCTCCCACGCTCATCATTCCCCCAAACACATCTAATCAAAATTTTGAGATAGCCATTTTATTCAGGGTAGTTGATCCAGATAGAAAATTGGTTTTTAAAGAGGACAATCTCCCGTAACCCTCAGGGATAGGCTTGTAAGTCATGGCTTGGGGGGCATTTTATGTTTTTATTGAAAATGTTGTCATAGAAGTTTATACTCAAGCTCATGTTGCGTGAACTAAGAAGGCTCGTACCCTTTTAAAAGGTTGAAAGTGATCAGATGGCACATAGCCCCCCCCCCCACGCCCATCATTCCACAAAACAAATCTAATCAAAATTTTGAGATAGTCATTTTGGACAGCGTGGTTGATTTCCAGATATAAAATATGTTTTTGAGGAGGAAACTCCCCCACAACCCTCAGGGCAAGGGTTTTAAGTTATGCCCTGGGGGCATATAAGGTTTTTATAGAAGGCATTGTCGTAGAAACTTCAAAAATGCTCATTCGATTGGAAATTCAAAGAGCTAGTGCCCTTTTTAATAGTCGAAAGTGATTCGAGGGCAACAATCCCCCCCACGCCCTTCATTTCCCCAAACACATCCAATCAAAATTTTGAGATAGCCATTTTGTTCAGCGTAGTGGATTTCCAGATAGAAAATATATTTTTGCGGAGGACACTCCCCCAAAGCCCGCAGGACAAGGGTTTCAAGTTATGCGCTGGGGGCATATAAGGTTTCTAAAGAAGGCGTTGTCGCAGAAACTTCAAAAAAAGCTCATTAGATTGGAAATTCAAAGAGCTAGTGCCCTTTTCAATAGTCTAAACTGATTGGATGGCAATGAGACCCCCCCCCCCCCCACACACCCATCCTTCCCCCAACACACATCCAATAAAAATTTTGAGATAGCCATTTTGTTCAGCGTAGTTTATTTCCAGATAGCAAATATATTTTTGAGAAGGAAACTCCCCCACAACCCTCAGGGCAAGGATTATAAGTTATGCCCTGGGGGCATATAAGGTTTTTATTGAAACCTTTGTCGTAGAAACTTGAAAAAGGGTTCATTTGATTTAAAAATCAAAGGGCTAGTACCCTTTTTAATAGTCGAAAGTGCTTTGAGGGCAACTAATCCACAACCCTGGGCAACGTGATTGGATTGACGACACACACACAGAGACGACACACACAGAGACGAAACACACACAGAGACGACACAGACACAGAGGCGACACAAAAACAGAGACGACACACACACTGAGAAGATACACATACAGAGAGACGATAAACACACAAAGACGACACACAAACAACAACGACACAAACAGAGACGACACACACACAGAGACGACACACACATAGAGACGACACACACATAGAGATAATACACATACATACACATAGAGATAAGGTTTTTACTGAAATCTTTGTCGTAGAAACTTGAAAAAGGGCTTATTCGATTTGAAATTCAAAGGGCTAGTACCCTTTTTAATAGTCGAAAGTGATTTGAGGGCAACTAACCCAACTCTCACGCCCACATTTTCTCCAGACACTCCCCCACACTTACGCTATTTTGATTTGGTTAAATTTTAAGAGCAGAAGTAGCCCTCAGTAATACCCTCAGTCGTTCTTGGGATACTGCCGAGATGCCTTATTGGGAATTGGCATTAATACAGTGCATTTTGATTTAATCTTAAGGCAACATTTAGTTTTTAAGAATAAAGGCAAATGGGAGGGTGGGTGTGGCACGGGGATTAGTTGCCCTCCAATCACTTTCAATTATTAAAAAGGGCATTAGTCTTTTCTATTTTCAATCGAATAAGCCCTTTTCGAAGTTCCTACGACAACTCCTTCGATACAAAGTGTCCTGGTCTAAAAAAAAAAAAAATAATAATAATAATAATAATATATTGTACCCAGATCCATCTTTACTATAAAAATATCAAGCCTTCCAACCACTTTCGACAATTAAATGGGGCACTATCCCTTTCAATTTCCAAGCGAATGAGCAATTTTTGAGTTTCTACGACAACGCTTTCTATAAATACCTTATATACCCCCTGGGCATAACTTACAACCCTTCCCCTGAGGGCTTAGAGGGGGTTGTCATCCTCAAAAACAAAATTTCCAGAACTTTCAACTACGTTAAACAAAACTGCTATCTCAAAATTTTTATTGGATGTGTGAGAGGAGGGTTAGTTGCCCTTCAATCACTCTCGACTATTAAAAAGGGCACTAGCTCTTTCAATTTCCAATCAAATGAGCCCTTTTGAAGTTTCTACGGCAAAATTTTCTATAAAAGCCTTATATGCCCCCAGGGCATAACTACAACCTTTGCCATGGGGGTTGTGGGGGGAGGGGGTCATCCTCAAAGACCGAATTTCCATAACTTTCAACTACGTTGAACAAAATGAATATCTCAAAATTGGATTGGATGTGTTTGGACAAATGGTGGGCGTAAGAGGGGTTTAGTTGCTCTTCAATCACTTTCGACTATTAAAAAGGGCTTTACCCGTTTCAATTTCAGATCGAATGAGCCCTTTTTGAAGTTTCTACGAAAACTCTTTCTATAAAAACCTCATATGCCCCCAGGGCACAACTTACAACCTTTCCTTGAGGGCTGTGGGGGTGGGGATGCCAACCACAAAGACATAATTTCCAGAATTTCCAACTACGTAGAAATAAATGGCTATCTCAAAATTTTGATTGTATGTGTTTGGGGAATAGGTGGGCGTGAGAGGGGGATTATCTGCCCTCCAATTACTTTCGCCTATTAGAAAGGGCACTAGCCATTTCAATTTCCGATCGAATAAGCCCTTTTTAAAGTTTCTACGAGAATGCTTTCTATAAAAATCTTATATACCCACAGGGCATAACTTACAACCCTCGCCCTGAGGGCTGTGGGGGGGGGGGGTCATCCTTAAAGACCTAGTTACCAAAACTTTCAACTACGTTGAAAAAAATGGCTATCTAAAAATTTTGATTGGATGTTTTTGGAGAAAAGGTGGGCGTGAGAGGGGGGTAAGTTGTCCTCCAATCACTTTCGACTATTAAAAAGGGCACTAGCCCTTTGAATTTCCCATCGAATGCTCCCTTTTTCAAGTTTCTATGAGATAGCTTTCAATAAAAACCTCATATACCCCCAGGGCATAACTTGTAACCCTTGCCCTGAGAGCTATGACGAGGAAGGGTTGTCATCCTGAAAGACCTAATTTCCAGAACTTTCAACTACGTTGAAAAAATGGCTATCTCAAAATTTTGATTGGATGTGTTTGAATAAATGATGGTCGTGAGAGGAGGGTTAGTTGCCCTCCAATTACTTTTGACTATTAAAAACGGCACTAGTCCTTTCAATTTCCAATCAAATGAGCCTTTTTTAAAGTTTTTATGATAACGCTTTCTATAAAAACCTTATATGCCCCCAGGGCATAACTTACAACCCTTGCCCTGACGGCTGTGGGGGAGTGTCCTCCTCAAAAACATAATTTCCATCTGGAAATCAACTACTCTGAACAAAATGGCTTTCTCAAAATTTTGTTTGGATGTGATTCGGGAAATGTTGGGGGTGGAAGGAGTGTTAGTTGCCTTCCGATCACTTTCGACTATTAAAAAGGGCACAAGCCACTCCAAATTCCAATTGAATGAGCCCTTTTCAAAGTTTCTACGACAACTTCTTCGATACAAAGTGCCCTGGTCTAAAGGAAAAAATAATAAATAATACATTGCCCCAACATCGTTCCCATATGCCCCCAGGGCATAACTTAAAATCCTTGCCCTGAGGGCTGTGGGGGAGGGGGGGTGTCCTCCTCAAAAACATAATTTCTATCTGGAAATCAATTGCGCTGAACAAAATGGCTATCTCAAAATTTTGATTGGATGTGTCTGGGAAAATGGTGGGCATGAAAGGGGTGTTAGCTGCCTTCCAATCACTTTCGACTATTAAAAAGGGCACTAGTTCTTCCAATTTTCAATCAAATGAGCCCTTTTCGAAGTTTCTACGACAACTCCTTCGATACGAAGTGCCCTGGTATGGAAGAAGAAAACAAAATAATATAATAATACATTGTGCCAACATCGTTCTTTACTTAGCAGCTCGATTGCCCTGCCTATGATCCTGTTGGGGTATTCTTGACAAAATTTTGCAGCATTAATCAAGTAAGGGATACGAAACGCCAAAAAAAGGACACAAATAACACAAAAACACAATTCTGAAAGAGTTTTAAGGCTTTGAAATATTATTGAAGTTGAAAATTGTAATAATTTTTAGGAAAAGTCCGTAACAAATCGTCACTGTCACCTCTAAAGGTCTTGCTGGCAGGATATCGTTTCTGAGACAACTGCCTAAAACTGTTTTTAAAGGGATATAGATTAGGAACATAGAAGTGCGACGAAACATACATTACCCTACCGGCCTACTGATCTTCCCTTTATATTCTGCTGTCTAAAAACAAACAAGAAACTAACAAAAAAAAGAGAAAATATAAACATAATACCAACAATAAAAGCGTCCAAACGTCATTGCTTTATGCAATTTCAGATAAAACTAACAAAGAAGGTAATTGATACAAATAATAAAATCACATCAGAGGCATGTCAGAAGCATTAGGTACAATAGAAGCGACCGAACTACGGCTTGTAAGTCACAATCCTCCTGTGGTTTTTCAATATGTACTATGTAAGCAAAGATCATGTCTAGAAAGCAAAGATTAAAACGCCACTTCATCAAAGATATCAAGCTCTCTTGATTGGTTTAGTCGATTGTTCCTTGCTTATTTGGTCTTTTTTTTCCAGAATTTCGCTTTGTCCTGTCTTTATTTTTTAATAATAGGAAATTAGAGCTTTGATATCAGAATTTATTCTGGATGCTAGGATGCTTTGTATTTGAATTGTCTGTTGGGGCCTATAGACATTTTTATTCGGGGTAAATTATTTCATTCTTTTTTAAGAGGGGAAGCAAATATTTCAAGAAAGTAAAATTGACGATTTATTAAAAAGGAGAAACAAATCCTTTTGAGAATTCAAAAACTCATGAAATATGGGAGGACACGGACCCCCTCCACATATAGTCGACCTCGTTTCTGTGCACACATTGAGAAAAGAAAAGTGCTACAAGTAATACTACTACTGGGTACAACATGGGCTATAAATTTCTCTTTTCTGTCTTGAGTAAACTTCCTTCACAGAATGTCCATGCTAAATCATGGTGCAGCGAATTGCAAAGGCATGGACAAGGGAGTAAGTTCAAGAAAGTGTAGGGGAGGAGGCAAATTGTTTTATTTCAAAATTTATGTAGGGGTATTTTTTTTTTCAATTGAAATACCTAAAAAAAAGGTATTTTTCAGTCAAATTACTAAAAACCAAACTTTTCAACATATAGGAGGGAAGTTAAAAGTCTAGCGGGGGAATTGCCCCTTCCCCACACACCGACCTTACAATGAACGATGCTGGAACAATGCACTTGTATATGCTAAACTTCCTCATAGAGATACTGTTTCATTCAAATATATTACTCTTAAACTGGTTTAAAACTGGTTTGTTTCCGAATCCACCTATTTTCAAAGTAGAGTTGTATGCTAGTTGTGCATGGACACCGTTCGCTCCTTAAGCCTGCTAATAAGAAAGGCCTTTAATTCCTGTATATGCATGTTTATGAAAAATATGAGCAATGTGCGTCTATTCCACTAATTCCTAACTATTGAAACCAGAATAGAAAAAAAGTCCATTCACCCTTAGATTTTCTCTTCCCTGACAAAAACCCTTTCTTAAAGACAGTTTTAGCAGAGGGCAATCTAATTGAATTATATCTATCGTAGATGATAAAAAACATCATTTGATCGAATGCTTCTGTTTTTATTAAGTCATGGTGGATGAGAAATAAATAAATGAGCTAGCTCTGATGTGTACGTAACTAACTATAAGTAAATTTAAAATATAGTTGATTTTACACATTTGAGTGAGCAAAAAAAGTTGACTCTTTTAATGCCAGGTCGGTAAGTTTCGACCTTATTTGAGTAAAGGATTCATTAGTCAAGGTCCCATTCGCCTAGTTTAAAAATCTGTCAAAATGTTTACCACCACCGGGTTTTGATCAAAAGCTTAGTAATTTGATTAAATGACTGGTTGTGTTATTTCACTTGGAGATATCTAAGCATCATATTCAAGGCGCAACGCAGGGGCGTCAGTGTCTGTGCTTCACCTAGGCCCTCTTTAGCTGTTAAAGTGATGTTTCAGACGCAGAAAACGACTTTGATATCTTTGTTTGTCTCTAAGTTTCTTCTTTCGATCTTGTGACACAATTCATAGTGCAGTCAACTTCCCTATTAATATAGAGACACTTTCTTTTTTTCCTGATGCCATGTTGATAATTGTTGGAACTCTTGGTCCCAGTTTGTTCAGATAAATGTCCTTCCCAGATTCTTTTCTTTTGGTCCCTTAATTATTCTCTTCCCCAAGTAATAATTATTAATTTTCCTTTAATTTTGGTGGCGCCATTTTCTGTCCTCCTAATTGCGTAGTTGGTTACAAAGATCCCAAGGTATTAAGCGTGCCGCTAGGGATGATTGACCAGTAATGCTTAAGCCCGCGGATTGGCTGGAAAATTTCACCACCACCCCATCACCTCTTCGCAGGGAAACGGCTGACTAAGTAGGCTGGGGAAAATTAGAAGTGTCATTTAGTTAGTTCCTTTTTTATAGCGTGACTGACTACAGTAAGATTTCTTATACTACATAATCTTTGACTTTTTAGCCTAGGTCGAGTCTAAAGAGTTAGTTAGAAATATTACCGGTAACCCTGGGACCATTTGCTCAAGCTATTGTACCCAAAGGCAGGGTATATTGTAAATTGGGCACTCATACCCGATAAATATGGAACCGTTGAGGTAAGATCGGGAATCCCACGAAAATTTGGCACGGCAAGGGGGTCTCCCTCCCGAGTAAGTAGTATGGCATCCTATTTGTGCCATTTTTTCACCAACAAGTGTCGGCCCATGTACTTTATACCCAATAAGTTGTGTCAGCGGTATAAGTCAACCCAATAATAATAATACGTAAAAGATACTAAAAAATGCATTTTTTTTTTAAATCGCATCTTACTTCAACCGAATCACTTTAAGCCACTTAGAAAGGGCACTAGAACTTAGGTCTTTCAGCTCCAGCTGATGAATACATTACTAGAGAACATTACTACCTCAACGACAAAATTGAAACCGTGCAAAAAAGTCATTTTAAAAATCACCATAGGAACCAAGTATGTCACATACGAATCTGCCCTCGCAGTTTTGCGAATCCCAACCTTTTGAAGAGCGCATGTACCATCTGATGTGTAAGTTTGGACATTCCGTGCTTTTGAGTGAAATACACCCTTCCCTACTACCCCTCACCGCAGCAGTCAACCGAAATACACGTCACAAGAGAAAGCTTGAACCAGTGCACAGCAGAACTAATCCTTTCAGACATTCATTCTTCATTCATTCCTTATTTTACTAGTCTGGTAAATCGTACTTAGAACTTAGTGTGTTGTAAAAGGTAGTGTAAACTAGTTGCGGCACTAGCCGTAATTACGATAGCTTATTTTCATTAAAAGATACTTGATTCTTGGAGTAAGCCATATTCTTCAACACGTTCCTGAGCTTATTAAAAGCGCTTCCTCGTATGTAATACGTGTGAATACTTCATACTCAAGGCTATTGTCAGATTCAATGAGGGTCAACATGCACTTAAATTCTTCAATCTCCCCAATTGCATCAGCTCCAACTTGGAGTGGAGGGAACGGTACTTTATTTGCATTGTTTCGCATGATTTTTTTTTCGTAGTTGACAAACCTGCCGACGCCACTTTAAATCCGAGTTCGATGATGTTTTGCTGTAACCCCTCCCTCAAATGGGATAAGAGGGGTATGTCATCAGCAAAATCATCATAGGAACCAAATGTGTCACTTACGAATCTGCCCTCGCAGCTTTGCGAATCCCAACCCTTTAAGAATGCAGGTACCATCTGATATGTAAGTTTAGACACTACGTGCTTTTGAGTGAAACGCTTTATTTGTGAAATACTCCATTTTATTTGTGAGTTCGATTATTTTTTGCTTTAACCCCTCTCTCAAATTAGATAAGAGGGCTATGTCATCAGCAAAATCACCGTCAAACAGAGTGCGGCTCTGGTTTAGTTGGATTTCACCTGTGAAGTTATGAATTCCAAGTCTGTGAGGATGGCAAATGGGGACAGAATATATCCTTGACAGACACCAGAATTCACACTGAACCATTCAGTAAGGGTCCCTCCATCATTCTGTACTATACACAGCTGTTCCTTGTACATTGCAATAATTCCACACACAATCTTGTTAGGTAATCTATAATAATAAAAACTGCATAAGATACAAAATCCACTTTTTTTTGTACTTAGGAGCTTGAAACCTATACAGAATGATTCTCTGATAACCTGAGTCTGATAGTATGATTTTTGGAAAGATCACTTGAGTTTTAGGGAGTGTTTCTCCCTTTTTCAAAATTCAAAATTTTTCTCAGGATCTCAGGAGCTTTTGATGAGTGACATTAAACTTAAAGCATTTTATATATTAGGTGTCAGCGTTAAATGACAATTCATTTGATATACTAATTATTTTCAAAGTTGTTTCTCAGAGTTTTACTTTCTATTAGGCCGAATCGCTCCTTAATTACAGTTTGTTACCACGAACTGTTTGACAGAGCTTTGAACTAAGGTTTAGTTTTAGAGAACATTGACTGAAAATTAACCAGATTTACATTGCATGAATTTTTGCAGAAGCAGCAACCATTGGTCGGTGTCACTGACAAAAGTGTTGTCCAATGAGCTTATTAGTTTTGTTGCTTTGCAATCGATTAAATGCAGAAGCTGTCAATCTTTAGAAGCCATCAAAATGGCATGCCTCAAGAAGGATTTTTCTTCAAGAAAAATGATGTCAAGTTCCTTAAAGGCAACTTTAAATTATACTGTTTCAGCTTAAAAATTTTACTTCTTGAACCCCGCTCATTTGTATTAGTTTAAACATGCACTCTAAACACAAGCTGATTCTGTTTTACACTACCGCTACATGTAAACCCAAATTTTGCTTCCGATTTATTTCGTGGCAAAAATGGATCGGTTTCAGCGAACAGAATTTTCTTAGCCTCAAATGCACACAAGACATCTCTAATATTACGTAGCACAAGTATCAAACCCCTCTCCCATTTTTGAACACGCTATATGATTCCAGATTAGAGAGGGTTTCCATCAAGAGAGGGTTTGGTACTCTAGCCCAATAGATTGAAAATTTTTGCACAGTTCTGTTTAAAGAAATATTACATGCTGACATTTCAGCGAAAAATTGGCTTTGGGAGGAAGTTCTTGGGCTCTGGAGGTATCATCAACCATTTTTAAGTCTCCAATCGTATAGTACAAGCGTATGAAGATTCAATTGTAAGGACACATCCAAAAGCAATGAAACTGGATGTTTGGGCCGTAGTGCAAGGTAGCAAAGCGGCAGACTAGACTGATAGCAGACTATAGCGTGGCAAGCAAATGTTGAAACGTTATTATTGGTTTGCCTGAGACAACGGCACGAGATTCATCATCTCCGTGGTGGCTTGCCAAGGTAGCGGCCAAACCATCAAATATGTAAGATTTGCTTGTAATATTCTAGGTAGTTTTTTACTGTCAATAAGACTAAGCCACAAAAATTTTAGACAGCCTTTAAGGTTTCTTAATTCAAGTGTCTGAACCTCAAGGACCCACATTCTAATTTTTATTTGGGGGGGGGGGGGAAGAAAGTCTTATTGACTTTAGCTATGTCCTTAGAACTATATAACAAACTCCAAGGGTTTATACGTGGAAAGTAGGCGTAACTCTGAAAATCCTTCGCCTCCGTCCCTTATGCTTAACATTAAAAACTTATAAGTTTCCAGGGGATCCGAGCAATCCCATGCCTAAGTCGGAAAAAAGGTATACCCTTCTGAAAATAATCATCTTCATGTCCTATTAGTTCAAGCAGATCAGTGAAACAAAACCTGCTTCTTATATTTCATGAAAAGTTAGAAGGGTGGGGGCGATGAAGAGTTTATGGGTCCATTTTCTGCCTAAAATTAAACAAAGTGAAAATTCCTGTGTAACTCCCGTTCAAATGAACAAATTTTTGTACGAAAGAGCTAATATTATACTTTGATCAGCTCATCAAAGATATCCATGCAAAAATAATAACAAAAACAAAAAAAAAACCTATCGATCTAGGTTTCAAACCAAATTTTTTTGTATGGCCGAATTTTCTAACATCTCACTTAGATTTATATTTTCTGTCACCTCATGGCACATAGGGCAGCATTAGTTAACCTCCAAGTCAGATGATACTTGTCCAGAGACAGCAGCTTATTAAGGTATGATCTTCAAATCCTTGCCTCATCTTCAACAGAACGACCAATAGTGATCCGTTGTCTACCATCCTCCCGGAGGGCCCGAAGATACTAGCACAAGCGTCATACTGAAGTCGTCTTTGTCTCATTTGAGTCCTGTGACCCTATTATTGCATCCTTGTAAGTCAGACTTCGTTGCTTGTTTGAGGCTGCTTGGTGAGAAGCCTGATTCAGGTGTTGGGAACTATCAGGCCGACAAATCGCAAGTATTTTTCGCAGGCAATTGTTTTCAAATCCAGGTAAACTTTTCTCTATAGCTCTAGACAGGCTCCAGAATGCGGATGTATATGTCAATATGGAGATTACGCTGCTATTGAACAGGCACAGTTTCAATTTAGAGAGTATTTGCTTGATCTCCAAACACTATTTAATTGAGAGAATGCTGCACCTGCATATACAATTCGAAGGATTGTCTATCTACTATTGTGAGTTAGTGCACCACCTAGATAGTCCTCGGTGTTTTATTGTATATCTCTTATAAAATGTGTGGCAAGAACTATGTCATCAGCAGAGCTGCAGTCATAAAGCTCTACCCTGCCACAGAAGTTGCAAGATTCTTATGATTATGGCAGAAAATGTTGGGGGTAGAAGGCATCCTTGCCTTACACCAAATTCAGTAGAAAACCATTCCGTCTCTTACTTTTCACTCTGTACTGCAGAAAATCTCTTTGATCATCTCTATAAGCTTTTCAGGATTTTTATAAAACCAAAGAATTTTCCACATTGCTCCACGATGGACTGAATTAAGAGCTTCAGAAAGTCTACGAAAACCAAGACGATCCTTGCGTTCCGTTCATTTGATTCTTCATGCAGTACCTGAAGGGTGATGATAAGGTCGCAACAGGATGGATTTGGTCAAAAGCCATGTTGTTTATCTCTTATCACAGAATGTACATTCTTTTTAATATTATTTGTCAGAGAAAATTGCTACCAATCATCTGGAGTGTTATTCCTCTCCAGTTATCATAATCTTTAATATCTTCCCTTTCTTTAAAAGTTGAACAATTACACTTTTTTCCATGAAGATGGAATAGCCTCAGTGCTTCATATCTTCGTCGATAGTTTAAAAAGTGGTATTCTGATACTCTTTCTTGCATATTTAAGCAGCTCAGGTGGGATTCCGCCGTGGTCAGCTGCTTTCCGATTCTTTAGGGATCTAAGAACAATGTCAACTTCATCGTAAAGAATTGGACCTGAATATATATGTCATAGGCAGTGCAATAGTGCTGCTTAAGTAAAAGCGATCCGGGCACAATGCATTATTTTATTTTATTTTTTTGTTTATTTTTCTGACCATAGCACTTCGACTAGAAGGAGTCGTCGTAGAAACTTCGAAAGGAACTCGTTCGATTGGAAGTTGAAAGTTCTAATGCTCTTTTTAGGAGTTGAAAGTTATTGGAAGGCAACCCAGCCCCCCCCCCTCACACGCCCACCATTTCCCCCAAACATATCCAATTAATATTTTGAGATAGTCATTTTGCTCAAGATAGTTGAAAGGTCCAGTAATTATGTCTTTGGGGATGGCAACCACCCAACAGCCCTCAGGAAGAGGGCTATAAGTTATACTAGTTGTCCATTATTAATATATGAGTTTTTATGGAAGGAGTGGTCGTATAAACTTTGGAGGGGGCTCAATCGGTTGGAAACAAGAAGTTCTAGTGCCCTTTTTAATAGTCGAAAGTAATCGGAGGGCAATTAGCCCCCCTCTCCATCTCCTCTTTTTCCCAATTGTACCCAATAACAATTTGATGGTCGTTCTGTTCAAAATGGTCCAAAGATCATATAAGAAAGCCTTTGGGGCTGAAACAACCCCTCCAAGCCCAGGGACAAGGGCTACAAGGAGCCCTGGGGGCAGATGAGGTTTTTATGAACAGTGTGGTCGTATAAACCTTAGAGGAGGCTCATTTAGTAGAAAAGCGAAAGTTCTATTTCCCTTTTAAGAGTCAAAAGTGATGGAGGCCAACTCGCCCCCCCCCCTGACACCCTCTTTTCCCCTAACGCATCTGATTGAAACTGAGAGATATTAATTTTATTAAAAGAAGTCCAAAAAACATATAACAATACATCCAGGGTTTACACAACCCCCCAGAGCCCTGGGGCAAGTGTTATAAGAGTAGTATTGATACAATATCTCCGACGAGGGTGTCTCCCTATATAGCTATAATGATTAAAACGAGGGTGTCTCCCTATATAGCTATAACGATAGAGAGCGGGGTGTCTCTCATATAGCTACAGCCGTTACAACAAGACAGTCCCGCCAATACAAGCAGACAGTGTAATGACCGGAATTCAACCACCGTGAAAATTCGTGTTGATCTGTGTTCAAAGTGCGTGATGATTCCTTTATACTATAGTAACTTCCTATCTGTCTGCTACCTTTTAATTGTTAGATGTGATTAACTTATGTTTAACCTTGAACTAATTTACATAAATTAATTTATTATTAATTAATTTACATACTTGCATTAAATTTACATAATTAAAATAATTTACATAATTACATTACTTAATAATTTTTATATTTTTTTTAACTTTTTTTAACTTTTTTTTATATCTCTTAGAATGTCATGAAACACACTTAAAACACAAAAAAATCATATTTAATATTTTCCAACTTCAAAATGGGAATGATATAGATATGTGTGTCGCAACTTTTACTATTAGAAAATTAATATTTGTAGTGACCAATTTTTTTGAGTAATCCAGCATATCAAACGTTTAGAATGTCTTTTAAAACATCGGAGATATAAGAAAAGGAATTTGCATACATCATATGTCAGAGAGATAGGTTAACATAGAGAAAATCTAAGTATAAGAATGAATAAATTCTCTATCAACATCTATTGACAGATACTTGGGATAGCTTTAACGGAATCTAAGTATTAGAGTGAGTAAATTATGTATCAGTATCTTTTCATAGAAGTTTGATAGCACTGACATAGTTTAAGTATAAAATTGAACAACGTCTTTGTTAAAATTCGTTATCGATATTATTTGTTGGCTTCATAAGATAACATTGACAAAATCTATCTATTAGAATGAATAAATTCTTTATCATCAGCCGTTGTCGGATTTGTCATTATGAAAAAAAAATTGTAAGTAAGTAACAAACTCTTTCTTGAATTCACCTCTTGCGTACACAAAACAGAAATTATAAAAAAATAATTAGGCACTGAGATAGGCAATCATCCGCCCAGACCCATAAGCAGAGGAAGTGAGAGAGACAAAAACACGTATAAATGTAAGGATTTTGACATACAAAGCAACAATCACAGGCATTGAGATAGGCAAACATCCGCCCAGATACATAGGCAAGGAGAGTGAGAGAAACACAGTCACATATAAATACATTGATTCAGTCATACAAGCCTATACAGACAGGCACTGAGATATGCAAACAACCACCCAGACACATAAGCAGAGGAAGGGAGAGAGACAAAAACACCAATAAATGTAAGGATTCTGACATACAAAGCAACAATCACAGGCATTGAGATAGACAAACATCCACCCAGACACATAGGTAAGGAGAGCGAGAGTGACAAAAACACATATAAATCTATAGATTCAGAAACTATTAAAAAAAATAATTAGGCATTGAGATAGGCAATCATCCGCCCAGACCCATAAGCAGAGGAAGTGAGAGACAAAAAACACGTATAAATGTAAGGATTCTGACATACAAAGCAACAATCACAGGCATTGAGATAGGCAAACATCCACCCAGACACATAGGCAAGGAGAGTGAGAGAAACAAAAACACACATAAATATATTGATTCAGCCATACGAACTGATAGATATAGGCACTGAGATATGCAAACACCCACCCAGACACATAAGCATAGGAAGTGTGAGAGACAAAAAACAAATATGAATGTAATGATTCTGACATACAAAACAACAATCACAGGCATTGAGATAGTCAAACATCCACCCGGACACATAGGCAAGGAGAGCAAGAGTGACAAAAGCAAATATAAATATATGGACTCAGACATACAAAGGAATAATAACAGGCATTGAAATAGGCGAACATCCGCCCAGACACATAAGTAGAGAAATTGAAAGAGACAAAAACATATATAGATATATAGATTCTGACATAAAAATTGACAAAAACAGTCACTGAGATAAGCAAACATCTGCTCAGACACAAAGGCAAGGAGAGTAAGAGAGACAAAAACACATGCAAATATATTGATTCAGACATACACACCGACAGAGACAGGCATTGATATAGGCAAACGCCCGCCCAGACACATAAGCAGAGGAAGTGAGGGAGACAAAAAACACATATAAATATATGGATTCTGACATACAAACCGACAAAAACAGGCATTGAGATAGGCAAACATCCGCCCAGACACATAAGCAGAGGAAGTGAGAGAGACAAAAACGCCTATTAATATATAGATTCTGACGTACAAATCGACAAAGACAGGCATTGAGATAAGCAAACATCCGCCCAGGCACATAAGCAGCGAGAGTAAGAGAGACAGAAACATATGCAAATATATTGATTCTGACATACAAACTGACAAAGACAGGCATTGAGATAGGCAAACATCCACCCAGACACATAAGCAGAGGAAGTGAGAGAGACAAAAACACATATAAATGTAAGGATTCTGACATACAAACCAACAAAGACAGGCATTGAGATAGGCAAACACCTGCCCAGACACATAAGCAGTGGAAGTGAGTGAGACAAAAACACATAAATATATTAATTCAGTCAAACTAATCTACGGAGCCAGGTACTGAGATGAGCAAACATCCACCCAGACACATAAGTAGAGGAAGTGAGAGAGACAAAAACACATATAAATTAAAGGATATTGACAAACAATGCAACAATCATAAGCATTGAGATAGGAAAACATCCGCCCAGACACATAGGCAAGCAGAGAGAGAGAAACAAAAACACATATAAATATAGGGATTCAGGTACACAAACTGACAGAGACAGGCACTGAGATAAGCAAACACCCGCCCAGACAGATAAGCAGAGGAAGTGAGAGAGACAAAAACAAGTATAAATTTAAGGATTCTGACATAAAAAGCAACAATCAAAGTCAGTGAGATAGACAAATATCCAACTAGACACATAGGCAAGGAGAACGAGAGAGGCGAAAACGCATATAGATATATTGATTCCAACAGACACAGTAACAATCACAGGCATTGACATAGTTAAAACCCACGCAGACTCATAAGCATAGGCAGTAAAAGAGGAATAAACACCTATATAAATATATAGATTCTGACATACAAATCGACAAAGACAGTCACTGAGATAAGCAAACATCGGCCCAGACACAAAGGCAGGGAGAGTGAGAGAGTCAAAAACACATGCAAATATACTGATTCAGGCATAAAAACCGACAGAGACAGGCATTGAGATAGGCAAAAACCCACCCAGACACATAAGCAGAGGAAGTGAGGGAGAAAAAAAAAACACATATAAATATAATGATTCTGAAATACAAGCCAACAAAAACAGGCATTAAGATAGGCAAACATCCGGCCAGACACATAAGCAGAGGAAGTGAGAGAGACAAAAACATATATAAATATATAGATTCTGACATACAAAACGAAAAAGACAGTCACTGAGATAAGCAAACATCCGCACAGACACATAGGCAATGAGAGTGAGAGAGACATAAACTTATTCAAATATATGTATTATGACATACAACCCGACAAATACAGGCATTGAGATAGTCCAAAATCCACCCAGTAACATAAGCAGAGGAAGTAGGAGAGATAAAAACGCATATAAATGTAAAGATTCTGACACAAAAACCGACAAAGCCAGTCATTGATATAGGCAAACACCTCCCCAGACACATAAGCAGAGGAAGTGAGAGAGACAAAAACACATATAAATATACGGATTCATGCATACAAACTGACAGAGACAGGCACTGAGATAAGCAAACACCCGCCCAGACACATAAGCAGAGGAAGTGTGGGAGACAAAAACACATATAAATGTAAGGATTCTGAAATACAAAGAAACAATCACCATCAGTAAGATAGACAAACATCCGCCTAGACACATAGGCAAGGAGAGCGAGAGTGACAAAAACACATATAAATATATAGATTCAGACATACAAAGGAACAATCACAGGCATTGAGATAGGTAAACACCCAACCAGAAACAATTTCATGGTAATTATAGGAGGCAAAAACATGCATAACTATATATGTTCATGCACTCAACTCGGCAAAGACGGCCACGTAATAAATCGAACATCTACCCTAAAGCAAAGGTAAGGAGAGTGTGAGCGACAAAAACACATGCAAATATATTGTTTCAAGACTAACAAACGTCAGATTCATGCATTGCGATGTACAAAAACCCACCCAAACACATAAGAAGTGGCCGCGAGGGTTACAAAAAACACAAGAATATATAGATTACTTTATAAATACTATCAAAAACAGTTAATGAGATAGGCAAACACCTGCCCAGATACATAATCAGAGCAAGCAAGAGAGACAAAAACATGTATAAATATATAGATTCTGACATACAAACTGATAAAGACGGTTCCTGAGATAAGCAAACTTTCGCTCAGAAACATAGGGATGGAGAGTGAGAGAGACAAAAACACCGGGTATTATTTGGAGTTGGACATCCAAACCGAAAGAGACAGGCATGGATATAGACAAAAACCGCGAAACTGACAGAGACAGGCATTGAGATAAGCAAACACCCGACCAGACTTATAAGCAGAGGAAGTGAGAGAGAAAAAAACACATATAAATGTAAGGATTCTGACATACAAAGAAACAATCACCATCATTAAGATAGACAAACATCCACCCAGACACATAGGCAAGGAGAGCGAAAGTGACAAAAAAAAACATAAATATATAGATTCAGACTTACAAAGTAACAATCACAGGCATTGAGATAGGCAAACACCCGCCCAGACACATAAGTATAGGAAGTGAAAGAGACAAAAACATATATAAATATATAGATTCTGACATACAAATCGACAAAGACAGTCACTGAGATAAGCAAACATCTTCCCAGGCACATAGGGACGGAGAGTGAGAGCGGCAAAAACAAATGCAAATATATGGATTCAGTCATACAAACCGACAGGGACAGGCACTGAGATAAGCAAACATCCACCCAGACACATAAGCGGAGGAAGTGTAAAAGACAAAAACACATATAAATATATAGATTCTGACATAAAAATCGAGAAAGACAGTCAGTGAGATAACCAAACATCCGCCCAGACACATAGGCAAGGAGAGTGAGAGAGACAAAAACAGCTGCAAATATATTGATTCAGGCATACAAACCGACAGAGACAGGCATTGAGAAAGGCAAAACCCTCCCAGATACATAAGCAGAGGAAGTGAGGGAGACAAAAACACATAAATATATGGATTCTGACATACAAGCCAACAAAAACAGGCATTGAGATAGGCAAACATCCGCCCAGACACATAAGCAGAGGAACTGAAAGAGACAAAAACACCTATAAATATATAGATTCTGACATACAAATTGACAAAGACAGGCAGAGAGATGAGCAAACATCCGCTCAGACACATAGGCATTGAGAGTGAGAGAGTCAAAAACACATTCAAATATACTGATTCAGACATTCAAACTAACTGAGACTGACATTGAGATAGTCTCACACCCACCCAGACACATAAATCGGGGACGTGAAAGAGACAAAAACATATATAAATAAATAGATTCTGACATACAAATCGACAAAGACAGTCACTGAGATAAGCAAACATCTGCCCAGACACATAGGCAAGGAGAGTGAGAGAGACAAAAACACATGCAAATATATTGATTCAGGCATACAATCCGACAGAGACAGGCATTGAGTTTTGTATGTCAGAATCCTTACATTTATATGTGTTTTTTGTCTCTCTCACTTCCTCTGCTTATGTGTCTGGGTGGGTATTTGCTTATCTCAGTGCCTGTCCCTGTCGGTTTGTATGGCTGAATCCATATATTTATATGTGTTTTTGTCTCCCTCACTTCCTCTGCTTATTTGTCTGGGCGGATGTTTGCCTATCTCAATGCCTGTCTTTGTTGGTTTGTGTGTCAGAATCCTTACATTTATGTGTGTTTTTATCTCTCCCACTTCCTCTGCTTATGTGATTGGGCGGATGTTTGCCTATCTCTATCGGTTTGTATGCCTGAATCAATATATTTGCAGGTGTTTTTGTCTCTCTCACTCTCCTTGCCTATGTGTCTGGGCGGATATTTGCTTATCTCAGTGACTGTCTTTGTCGATTTGTATGTCAGAATCTACATATTTATATATATTTTTGTCTCTCACACTTCCTCTTCTTATGTGTCTGGGTGGTTTTTTGCCTATCTCAAGGCATGTTTTTATCGGATGGTATGTCAGAATCAATATATTTATATGTGTTTTTTGTCTCACTCACGTCCTCTGCTTATGTGTCTGGGTGGGTTTTTGCCTATCTCAATGCCTGTCTCTGTTGCTTTGTGTGCCTGAATCAATATATTTGCATGTGTTTTTGTCTCTCTCGCTTCCTCTGCTTATGTGTTTGGGCGGGTGTTCGTTTATCTCAGTGACTGTCTTTGTCGATTTGTGTGTCAGAATCTATATATTTATATATGTTTTGTCTCTTTCACTTCCTCTTCTTATGTGTCTGGGCGGGTGTTTGCCTATCTCAATGCCTGTGAGTGTTCATTCGTATGTTTGAATCTATATATTTATATGTGTTTTTGTCACTATCGCTCTCCTTGCCTATGTGTCCAGGCGGATGTTTGTCTATATCAATGATGGTGATTGTTGCTTTGTATGTCAGAATCCTTACATTTATATGTGTTTTTGTTTCTCTTACTTCCTCTGCTTATGTGTCTGGGCGGGTGTTTGCTTATCTCAGTGCCTGTCTCTGTCAGTTTGTATGCCTGAATCCATATATTTATATGTGTTTTTGTCTCTCTCACTCTCCTTGCCTAATTGTCTGGGCGGATGTTTGCCTATCTCAATGCCGGTGATTGTTGCTTTGTATGTCAGAATTCTTACATTTATATGTGTTTTTGTCTCTCTTACTTCCTCTGCTTATGTGTCTGGGTGGGTGTTTGCTTATTTCAATTCCTGTCTCTGTCGGTTTGTATGCCTGAATCCATATATTTATATATGTTTTTGTCTCCCTCACTTCATCTGCTTATTTGTCTGGGCAGGTGTTTGCCTATCTCAATGCCTGTCTTTGTTGTTTTCTGTGTCAGAATCCTTACATTTATTTGTGTTTTTGTCTCTCTCACTTCGTATGCTTATGTTTCTGGGCGGATGTTTGCCTATCTTAATAACTGTCTTTGTAAGATTGTATGTCAGAATCAAAATATTTTAATTTGTTTCCGTCTCTCTCACTCCCGCTGCTTATGTGTCTGGGCGGATGTTTGCTTATCTCAATGCCTGTCTTTGTTGATTTGTATGTCAGAATCTATATATTAATAGGTGTTTTTGTCTCTCTCACTTCCTCTGCTTATGTGTCTGGGCGGATGTTTGCCTATCTCAATGCCTGTTTTTCTCGGTTTGTATGTCAGAATCCATATATTCATTTGTGTTTTTTGTCTCCCTCACTTCCTCTCCTTATATGTATGGGCAGGTGTTTGCCTTTCTCAGTACCTGTCTATGTCGATGTGTAGGAATGAATAAATATATTTTAATGTGTTTTTGTCTCTTAATCTTCTTGCTTAGGCCTCTGATAAGATGTTTACTTCTTGCAGTGACGGCCTTTGTCGATGTGTATATCAGAGTCTGTATACCTATATATGTTTTGTCTCTCTCAAATTTTCTTTTTATGTGTCTGGGCGGATGCTCGCCTATCTCAATGCCTGTGATTATTCCTTTGTATGTTTGAATCTATATATTTATATATGTTTTTGTCACTCTCGCTTTCCTTGCCTATGTGTCTGGGTGGATGTTTGTCTATCTCAATGCCTGTGATTGTTGCTTTGTATGTCAGAATCCTGACATTTATATGTGTTTTTGTCTCTCTCACGTCCTCTGCTTATGTGTCTGGGTGAGTGTTTGCATATCTCAGTGCCTGTCTCTATCGGTTTGTATGACTGAATCCATATATTTATATGTGATTTTGTTTCTCTCACTGTCCTTTCCTATGTATCTGGGCGGATGTTTGCCTGTCTCAATGCCTGTGATTGTTGCTTTGTATGTCAGAATCCTTACATTTATACGTGTTTTTGTCTCTCTCACTTCCTCTGCTTATGGGTTTGGGCGGATGATTGCCTATCTCAATGCCTAATTATTTTTTTTTATAATTTCTGTATTGTGTATGCAAGAGGTGAATTCAAGAAAGAGTTTGTTACTTACTTACAATTTTTTTTCATAATGACAAATCCGACAACGGCTGATAATAAAGAATTTATTCATTCTAATAGATAGATTTTGTCAATGTTATCTGACGAAGCCGACAAATGATATCGATAACGAATTTTAATAAAGAATTTGTTCAATTTGATACTTAAATTATGTCAGTGTTATCAAACGTATCTATCAAAAGACATTGATAAAGAATTTACTCACTCTAATACTTAGATGCCGTTTAAGCTATCCGACGTATTTGTCAATAGATGTTGATGGAAAGCTTATTCATTCTTATACTTAGATTTTCTCTATGTTAACCTATCTATCCGACATATGATGTATGCAAATTCCTTTTCTTACATCTCCGATGTTTTTTACAAACATCGATGTATAGACATTCTAAACGTTTGATATGCTGGCTTACTAAAAAAGAATTTGTCACTACAAATATTAAGTTTCTAATAGTAAAAGTTGCGACACACATATCTATATAATTCCCATTTTGAACTTGTAAAATATAAAATATAAATTTTTTGTGTTTTAAGTTTGTCTCATGATAATCTATGAGATGTAAAAAAAAAGTTAAAAAAAGTAAAAAAAAAAATTAATTAATGTATTTATGTAAATTAATGTAATTATGTAAATGAATGTAATTATGTAAATTAATGTAATTATGTAAATTAATTAATAATAAATTAATTTATGTAAATTAGTTCAAGGTTAAACATAAGTTAACCATATCTAAAAATTAAATGATAGCAGAAAGATAGGAAGTTACTATAGCATAAAGGAAACATCATGCACTTTTAACAGAGATCAACACGAATTTTCACGGTGGTTGAATTCCGGTCATTACACTGTCTGCTTGTATTGGCGGGACTGTCTTGTTGTAAGCATTGTAGCTATATGGGAGACACCCCGCTCTCTATCGTTATAGCTATATAGGGAGATACCCTCGTTGTAATCATTATAGCTATATAGGGAGACACCCTCGTCGGAGATATTGTATCAATACTACTTATAAGCTATTCACTGGGGGTATATAAGGTTTTTAAGTTTTTTTATGGAATGGGTGATCGTATAAACTTCGGATGGGGTTCATTTAATTGGAAATTGCAAGGTCTAGTGCCTTTTTGAAATGTAAAAAGTGATTAGAGGGCAAAAAGCCCCCCCCCCCCCTCCCATCCACACCGATTATTTCACAAAACAAATATTCAATCAAAATTTTTAGACATCGAACTTCTTAAGCATTTTTGAAATTTTCTGTAATTATAACTTTGGGGATGTACCCCCCCCCCCAAACCCTCTGGGCAAGGTGAGAAAGGTATACAGATTCAGCCTTTACTTTCCAAAAAGACGAATGGCATTCAGATGAGTCTTTCGGAGAGTTGTCCATTTTTAATATGTCAGTGTGACACATGTGGGCTGCAAATCAACGAGAATAAAACAAAATTGATGAGGTTCAACTTTCCGAACGTGATCTCTGCTATCCTAAACCATGGCACCTAGTTACCTCAACAGAAGTTATGCTCAGTGTCACTTATTGGCCCTTTAGCCCACTTATTGGTTATTCGGTAGAATAGTCTTGTCACATAGTGAGTAGTGCTGGTTCCTTCCAGAGAACAATACCGAAATGAGTCAAGGGAAGGACCAGTTTGAGAAAGAAGTTTGCATTAAATGAATGATTTAGTCACTCTAGTTAGTCAATTCAATTTTGACTAACTAGTCAAAATTGATTATTGGAAATGAAATATTGGAATATTTCTTTTCCCATAACTCAAGCTTATTGGAAATGAAAATTACTTGGATATATTATATTTGTTTGATTCTTTTTAGTAATTATAATTTACTTCGTCGCTTTCCAAAGGTGTATTAGCAGAAAGATGGTGAACTTTAAGAAACCTTTTAGAAATATACAAAATAATAAAAATCTGAAAATTTCAAAGAGGCCGGGACCATAGTCTCCTCCCTTCTATTGTCATACCAGGCCCTATGTAAATATGTGAGGAATATAAAGTAGCCTAAAGGAAAAGATTAAATACCTACAGCATTTATAGTTCGCAATCAGTATCTTTACGAACTACTGACATTTTCACAGATTTTGGTTGTTCTCTTAGCGGAAACTTTACCAGTGAAATTCCAAGCAATAAATTCTTTATAATTCACAAGAACTCAATAGATCAGTTAGGATTGAGACTTAAGTTTTTAGCGAACTTCTTATCAAAAGTGGTGCAGTAAAAAAAAGAAAAAAAATAATAAAATACATTACTTTATTGTACATGCGCGAATATTAAAAACTTCATTTTAAAGTATCGAACCAAAAAAAAACTTTCCTGGTGCATACAAATAAAAGGCTTCAAATCTGCATTAAGAGTTTTAAATACAGTAATAATATAGAGTATAACAATTTATTCAGCTGTCAAACAATGCATGTCAAAACATTCGTGGTTTAACTAAAAAAAGGCGAATGTTAGCCTTAATTTCTAAAAATATGCCATATGAAACACATGAGAGAACAAAAAACATTATAAAATGTAATCGATTCTTTTTGAAAATCATAAATTTTAGGTGAGTAGTTCTAGGTTACCAAGCGAAAAGTCAAATTCGCACGAAATGTAATACCACTGCGATGTACATGCATTGAATAAGATTCACCGTTAAAAATAAGTAAGGTCAAACGTGTATAAACTTAAATAGCATGTGATAAAACTTCAACCAAAAACACAAAGCAAAATAAATTGTACCACTTACGAAAATACGAAAAACAAAGCAAATTAATGAATAGGTCGTGTTCTTGGTGGTGCTCTTGGCACCAGCTCACTTAAACCACCTGAAATAAAACAAAAAATAAGCACATAAAAAGCAAAAATGACGATTTGCATAAAATGTCAATAAACTTAAGCAGAAACAGACCTGGCAGCAGTAACAATTCTTTAGTTGGATGAGAGGGGTCTGGTTGGAAACTTTTCAGAAAAGTGACCTTGAAGAACGATTTGTTTTGACGTGCTTATTAAATTAGGCTAAGGCCCTTTACAAAGCGCATTCAGGGCAGTACAAAATTTGGAACCCACCTCGAGTTTTGTGAAGTAATTTATTTGCCAAATTAACTGATTTACAGTTCATAGTAAATCCTTATTTATGATTACTCCTCCTTTCAAGGTCCTCTGTAACCAGCGCTATCCCCTAGGATTGTTAGAAAACAATCTAAACTGAAAAGTGGTGGAAAAGAATTCCATCGGATTTACCTATGCTTCAAATTATCATAGGATATTGTTATTTTCAAATTTGTGTATTTACCATTCATGCTAGCGCCTAATCTGCCACTATGTATATCCTCCAAGTCAAAACTCTATACGCATTCTTCTTTCCATAAGAAGATTCAGGGACAGTTTAAACGCTCCAAAAAAATTAACATAAATACTGAATAGTAATACTTAGTAAAAAGCATTTGTGCCTCTTGCCTACCAAGGCCCTTTTTAAGGACATAATTTACTTGTTTTAGTATTGCTAGAACTAGTCAAAAGTACTCAGGGTCAACCAATGCGCTGATTTCTGAGTGTTAGTAGAATCTCGATAAAACAGTTGAACAGGCTAAAATCCAAGCCCTGGTAACTACCATATCTTTTAGTCACGTAGCCTCTACATAAAACTTTTTTTTCATATTGAGATTTGTTCAAGCTAAAGAAATTTATTTAAGCATAAATAGATATAATTCATAAAATGAATGTGAAAGATCAATCTGTCAGATTTCAAAGCATTCTGGCCTGTCGTGACGGCCAGTTCAGTTGAAAAACTCGACTAGTTTTCCAAACGTCATGAGTTCGAACTCCAGTATTGTTTTGTTTAGATTTTTACTATAAATTCACGTTGTTGTTATTGTTATCAATGTTTTGTAACAATGGCTGAAACTTGGGGAATTCGAATATATTTTACGTGAAAGAATTTACCAAACAGAAGCTGCAACCTAAAGCAGAAAAGTAATAAAAAAAAATCCATTCATGTGCCCTGGAAGGAAACATTTCATGCAATCATGCAGCTAAAATACCAAGTTCAGTTTATAACTAACATAAAATAGCGAGAAGGGCCATGTAGTACATACACATTAGATCTCTGCCTGTTTTTAAAACTACAGGAGCGTCAATTTCTTATTCAACTAATTTTGATCCAAAATAATTTCAATTTTTAAGAAGATACTTGGCTAGCCAGATAGCATTATCTGACATCCCTTTAACAATCATACAAAATTATCGTAAATAATACTAGGAATGATTATATAGCATTTAGAGTGCCATTGAATTGTATCTTTTAATAATAGCGATTGCTTGAGTTATGGCCAGCATGGAGAGGAAACATGCTGCTAAACCTGAAATCCCGTTTTAGGTGAAGACAAGGCAGTACCCAGGATTTTTTTTTCTGAGGAGGTTTTACTCACAGTTTTTTTTTGGGGGGGGGGGAGTTACACAAAAAACCCTCAAAAGACGCATACAAAATTTGTTTATATCCATTTTTGTTACGTTTTTACGAGCCAAACAAACATTTCGGGGGGTTTAAACCCCCCGACCCCCTCTTCTGGGTACGGTCTTCGGTGAAGATAACCGTATGGTTATCTGTCATTGCTTAAATATATCAGCGAAAAAAGCTACCGAAGAAAGTTATTTAGAATAAATTTTATAAGTTCGGGAAAAGATCCATACCTTTAAACATCGCCAAGCGTTGCTTTCTTCTTGAATGCGCGAATAAATCCCAGGACAAAGATCAAATTTCACAGGTTAATATGATAATTCTATCAAACGAACTCAGTGGGGTCAAGTCATAAAAATTTAGGGAGGAGGGAACAAAATTAAATTTTCAAAATCTAGGGGGGGGGACAAATTTTTAATTTTTTCAATGAAAATACCCTAAAATGTAGTTTCAAAATCTAGGAAGGCCCTTGCCCCCTCCCCCCGATTGACGTCATTGAATAAGCTTGCATAGAATTAAGTGCTAATTTTTTCAAGGCTTTTTCTTCTTCATTTTGTTATCATAAGAAGCTCTACGATTTACAAAAAGTTGTCATTCATGACTGCAGACAACTCATTTTTTTTTTTTTTAATACTTAGTCCTCATTGTGGTCTCTAGCATTCTCTGTCCGCATCTCCTGTAAGTTTCAACTTTCCGAAGGGAAAAGTAACTTTGGGCCCATTTTTGTACGTCACGGATTGATACAGCCAAAATGAGTCGCCAAGAAACTTATAGTCTGTTTGTGGGGATAATCATACATCCCAAGTCCAGTAGCTGCATTTTGGTCTCGGCTGATATTCAGTGTCGATTTGAATAAAAACAAGCTTGGCCCAATTCTTGGAAGACATAATGGTCAAAGGCAAATTCATAATAAGAATATAGATGTACGCATGATATCTTTCAATTTTCAAATGATATCTTGGCAGCTTTTCAATGATGTATCAACCCTACTAGTGCTGGAGAAATAAAAAGAGACATGTCAGCTTTTTAAGATCTTTTTCGAAATTTCTGAACATTGTTGGCGTGTATTGTGTATGTATGAATTGTGTATATTCGAGTCTCCTTCAACAAGGGACGGGCGGATATAGGCTTCATACTGTTTGGGGAGAAACAAATGTGGGCTCTTTGTCGGAGTCCATTTTTTGGGGAATTTTTTTTTTCATGTATTAGCAGGTTTTTGTTTGCTCCTAGTAGCGCTTTCACTGTACCTGAATTTTCTGGGGTTTCACCGATTTTTCCCGAAAGAAAATTGTGTTCTTAAATATCGTTTCCAAAACTATAATTTATGAAAATTAATGGTTTGAATTTCACGTAAACTTTGTGTATTTACGAACGTAAATTTTCTGGCAGATTTCGGAAAGCCCAGTTTTCTTCCGGGGAAATTCTGGGAAATTCAAAAAAATGGATGATAGTAGAAGCGCTGTCCCACACCGCGAAGGCCAAAGGACTTAGAGATACAAGTCTCCGAAAGAAAAACAATTAAGTTTTTTCTCCCTTTCTCCAGCCCTATCTCTGAGATTCGTGGCCCAAACTTAAAAAATTGTAAGTACACTAACCCTCCCTTGGTCTTATGAATTAAGGTTGATTTCATGCTATTCAGTAAAAATTTTTGGCCCTTTTATGGGCGAACTATTTCTGGGCGAACATTTTCTTTCCATTTTCATTTTGTACATTGCGATCTCCTAGACCAAAGAACTTGTAAATATGAGTTTCCATTTAATCAGTATATTTTCAATCCAATTCAATTTTTTTTTTTTTTTTTTTCAATGTTAATATTCTTGTCCAGAAGCTTACGGATGTTGGTTTCAGCCTTTTTCGAAAAAAAAATATTAATATTTCTTGATCGTTGAATAGACTAGTTTTAAAAGGTTATTAGTTTATTTCTTAAACTCAAGCAGAATCCGTAAGATAAATATCTATTAAGTAATAAGACTAGCGTCGGAAATGAGAATTCAAACTATTTTTGAGAAACTGTTATGAATTTTTGTTCCGTTCCCACACGATTTCTCAGTCAGATGAAAATAATGAAAAATGTGTTTAAGGATTTTTAAAACTACCTATTGTTCTAATTTCCCTTTTCGTACTTGTTAATTATTGAGAACATACTGAAGAATTTTGATCTGTAGATCTGTAAAAACCTGTTTCATATTTCATAGCCACATGATTTATTTGGTTTGATAGAATACATTAAACTTACATAATTTGGGCTATATAATTGCACATTAGGGGGCCTGGAGGCAACCCGTCACATGTCTTTGTAGCTATGGAACCGATTTTCTGACATTTTACATTCAGATCGAAATTTTTGAGTGTTTCTGACT
Organism: Artemia sp. Qi Xiang Cuo; assembly: GCF_049724085.1. Classification (NCBI taxonomy): domain Eukaryota; kingdom Metazoa; phylum Arthropoda; class Branchiopoda; order Anostraca; family Artemiidae; genus Artemia; species Artemia sp. Qi Xiang Cuo. Next base: position 32,337,387 of record NC_142804.1, read on the forward strand.
AGACAGTCAGAAATATTTTAATTTCCTTTTTTAATATTGTCTTTGCACAAAGGGGACCGGTTTTTTTTTTCAAATTGAAACTAGTCATTCCTTAAGCTTATTCAAAAACTTACCTGGTGGAGTTGCGACAGCGCGACCTTGAGCTCCTCTTGGCTGCATAGTTTCATTATGGGGAGAGGCAGGCAAAGGTCTGGGCACTGTTATGGGAATTACTGCCGTCGGCGTTTCTTTTTGTGTGGGATGAGTTGCTTTCCAATAGGTTTCTAAATACTCTGCTATATGTTCACAGGCGTCCTTAAAAATATTCACATTAATTATGTCCATTTCTAGTCTAGTCTATCCTAACTGTCTATCCTATCTATCCTGGGCCATGTCCATTTCTAGTCTTATCCTAACTTGAGATAAATGAAAAGGATACATTGAGTAATTTTATAAGCCATGGCCCATATTAACCGCGAGTTTAAAAACGCGATGTGAAAGAAAACAAAACTGTCAAGTCAGAACAAATTTGTCATTTTAGGCTGAATTAGGAATGGTAAGTGCAATTTTGATTCATCTTAAAAGTAAGAGTTACTCGCAAAAACAAATTTATGGTGATTTCGGAAAAGAGCCTGGAACTCCTAGAAAGAAATCAGATTGAAATGAAAGGAGTACTATTGGAATCACCAAGGTCAAGAACCCTCTTCTCGAGAATTAAAGTCCCCACCTTCAACAACAAGAAAAGTCACTTTTTTGCATGGGAAGAACTTATAATAATAATAATTTATTTGGACCCTCTATACATAAAAAAATGCACTTAGAGGAGTATGGAAAAAGGAATTTATAAGCACTATATAAACAAAATATAAACACTTATCATCACAAACACTAGAAAAAAGAATACACTAACAATGACTCAAAAAACGACTAATACATCCCAACGGAAAATCTACGACTGACTCAGATCGCTGTCTGATTCTCCCTTTTAAAACATCCATCTTATCACATATCTCAAAAACACCGTAACATTTGGAGATATAACTGTTACGAGACCAAATAGGAACACGAAGAAAATACTTACAAAATTTGAGAAAGACAGACCGAATTTGTTGACGTTCAGACGTGGTAAAAAAAATTCCATAATGGCACCAGAAAAATACATGGGGAGCAAAAAACGAGTTGTAAAGCTGACCAGGCGTTTTTTTTTTTTGTCAAATTCACCTTTAACACAAGAAAAACGGCCATAGGGCTCTCAATTTCTCTCTCAACACATTTATTGTTAATGACCTTGTTTTTCGAATTGAGGCCCCGGATGCAAGTCCAAGGTACTTGAGTAAAGCAGTGACGGAAATTGAATCAGGGCCAACCTGAATTTTTGAATTGGGAGGGTGATGACAACCAAAAACGAGAAATTCAGTTTTAGCAGAAGCGACAGACAACCCGGCATAAAGGCTGTTCACAGCAGCCTGCAGTGATTGCAATTTATTAGACAGCAGAAGAATGTCATCTGCGTATGAAAGGTGACTTGCGTCAATGGATGGCTCGATAAGAAAATGCGGTATTCTACGGGTTGTGTAGCGGATGGCATTGTTAAATATTGCAGGACTTGACAATGAGCCCTGTTTGCTCCACGATGCATAGAAATTCGGTTGTTATAAAGATTTTGCACGCGGACACGTATGGAAGAGTTTTGGTACCATTGCCACAGGGAGGCACAAATGAATGGGTTTACCCCACTTGCTAAAACAGCTTGGGAATGTAGGATCGAATCAAATGCTTTAGAAATATCTATTGCACAAACATATAAAGGTTTATTCAATCTCTCATACCTCTCCAAAACAAACACGAAAACTGCATGTGCATTCCCAACACCGAGACCCATACGAAAACCAAACTGATGATCTCTATGGTTAAACCTATTCAAAATTTTTAGAAGAAAAATCTTTTCAAATAACTTTGCAATAGCTGAACAAACTGTAATTGGACGATAAGAGTCGCAGGATTGAGGGTCCTTATTCTTTTTTGGGACACACGTCACAATGCTCTCACATAGTGCAGTCGGTACGAATTGCTGCGCAAGACAAGCTTGGAAAGGTAGCGCCACATGCTCAACTAGTTTCGCAGTACCATAAATCAAATGTTCTTTATTGGAGTCCGTCAGAACCAGGAGCTTTGCCTTTTTTAAGGAGACGAATTACCGTAAGAACTGACGATGGCGTGATAGAAACAAGATCTCGGCAATGATCTAGTTGAGAAAAATGGTGTAAGAGAATCTGCCGAAAAGTGGTGTCCAGTGGTGGGGGGCTATCAGAGATTAACGAGGAGAAGTGTTTTTCCCAGGAAGTTACATCAATAGGGTTAGAACGCAAAAATGACGATGAAAGCGAACTTTGATACTTTGTTCCATAGTGTCTGCGGATGATTTCAGATATCACGAGATAGAATAGATACTTGCATTCTTTTGAAGACCTGTAAAGCTTTCCGGTACTCGCTTTTATTCGATTTCAGGATCCTAAAAGTTAAACCAGATCTGGGGCGATCACAATCCAATCAGATCTTAAACCAAAACTTGTGACGGTTCTTTGCAAGTTTTAGCTCTGGGTCATCGCTCCAGCCCTTTTTCCGTGTACCAATCCTAATTCTCTCAGATGGTACTGCCGCTGAGGCGGCTACTTTAATCAAATGACTAATCCCAGTAAGATAACCATCTAGATCAAGGCTGTCACCACTCAGCGTTTTATAAAAATGGTGAAAAGGAATTTTGAATTTAGACAGCATAGAATCTAAAACACTTAGATGTGGTGATACATCTATATTATCCCAAATTATTTTCCAAAAACACTGAGGCTGTTGACTGAGTCTTGGAACAAAAAAGTTTATACAAAACTTTAAATGTAAATGGTCACTTGTTAACATATTATCAGAAACGTTAACAATGACGCTCTAGAGTTCAAGTATATTCAAGAAAACAAAGTCAAAATCAGAAGTGGAAGCATAATGGTGAACGTAAGACAAAGATTTGAACTTTGAAAGCAAAAATGCTTCGCTTTACATTGAAGAAAGGAGGAGTAATTGTGTAAAAGGTGCAGCAGCATCTTTGAGCTCTGGGTTGAAGTCACCACATATGACAAGCGATTTATTTGATGACTTAACTTTATGCAGTAATTTTGACAGGGACGCACAAGCTAAAGCATATTGTTGGCTAGATGTAGAATTTCGATAATTAGTTGGCATATAAACACATACAAAAACAATACTACCTAAATCAACTGCGAGGTATAGATCTCTAGATTCAAAACAACTACACTTAAACTTCTTATTTACAGCAACTAATAAGCCACCAGATGGACGGCCAGTAGTATTTTTAGCAGTTATAATAAGAAATAAATGGTCAGACGATACTTCTAGCATCGGAGAATTATCCACGTTAAGTAAGTGTTTGGTTAAACAAACAATATCATAGTTAAATAACATGTTCTCAAGAGTTCTTAATTCCTCCCGGGCACCATTAATATTCTGAAAAAATACAGAAACTATTTCACTAGGACTATAGTCCATATTAACACACACGGTTTATAGTTTCATTTCTAACATCAGGCCCTCTAACAGGTAGGTGTTTCTGGACTTCTGAACACAACAGACTGTTGCTTCGGTGACTGCCACCACAATTGGCACAGGTAAAGGACTGCGCCCGACAACTCCTGTCACGGCTGCTATGATTGCCGGTACATTTGCTGCATTTAGTTGAATTAGAACACTCTCTAGCAAAATGACCGAAGCCTTGACAATTCTGGCATTGCATCGGTTTCTCGATCGGCAACGTAACTCGAAATAAGCAATATTCAATCTTGATTCCGAGTTTAATAGCAAGATTTAATTCATCTCTTGATATGAATTTTAGCTGGACTACGGACGTGCTACCAAATCTGGTTGCACTGATCACACTGCTAACAAGAATAAGTATTTGTGAAACGTCATAGTCTTGGTCCATCCTTGTAATACCGGCATACTCGTGCCTCACTACCGTCGCTCGAATATTTAGCGTGTTCGGTATTGCAGCAACAGCAACAGCCGCTTATTGTTCGTCAGACTTATGCATTATTATCTTATCTGTTTTAGCCACAATATGCTGGACCTTATCGGCACAACCTAGTTTTTCCACAAACTCATGTTGATTAACAGGGTTTCGAATGTTTAAGTTGGTGGGAACATTGCTTAACACAACAGAAACAGAAGCTTGTACTTGAGCTGGCACTGACGGCCAGATTACAGGGCCTGGGGACTACATCGAGGTTTCCTGCTTTTCTACGAGAAAATTTAGCATCCTCACACACCCGTTTAAACGAGATACGACAATAGTACATGATTCATTAGGGATAGCTGGTACATCACAAGGATCAACTATAACAAAGAGGGGTAGTTCCTCCTTACGCGCTAAAAAACAACTCAACAGATCATGGAAATCTGCCAAAAATATTGCGCTTGGATTTTGATCCCTGCGCCTTTCAAGAACATCAAAATTCAAGGCACTTTTGCAAACATCCTGTGCCTGCTTTATCGCATCTTTTGCGAAAAATTTTGATGCAATCTTAATAACTGTATCTTTTTCTTTTGTTATGTTCCGCTGCAAAAAATTCAAAACTCGGTACACATGTATTGAAACCACCATTTTTTTGGTGGTTTCTTTCTTCCCGCCACCACTAATGCAGCGTGATTGCCTATAAATAGTGACTTGCCTAATTATATTCCCATTGATTTATTGCTAGATCAAACGTTTAGTTTCTTACTAAAAGCAAGCCAGACAAATTTCACGTAATGTTGCTATAAGCAACCTTCATTTGTTAAGCGATTTCAAAATAAGTTCATAAGAACTTGCCAAACAGCTTTTGTTTAAATCCAGAAAAAAGTTGATTTTTCGTTCAGAATGCAGTTGTTCACGGAATGAATGCTATTTGTCAACTCCTTTTTATGTGTCTCCTTTTTTTCTCCAAGGGACTATTGCATCAACTAGTGGTCGTAGATTGTAGGAAGAGAGCTCATTTAAAATTAATAGATATACCTCGTACACATTTTAAGTAACGAAAGTAATCATATCACACCAAAGTGGCGCTTTCTGCTATTTTTTGCCATAATTCACCAATTTTGCCTAAAGAGGGTCAAAATACTGCACAAATCATAGGCAGCGCAATAGCGCTGCCTATTGGTCGGCAACCTTTTGTTGTAGAAGGGCCAAAATTTTACATAGGGATATTACGCGGGCCGCAGTTAGATCACATATCGTTACACTGTAATGTAGTATCGTATGCATACCTTAATGATTAGAGTATATCTACAATATTTATATACAAATATTTAGGTTTAAAAATAAAACCCTTAAAATATATTTTTACGATATTTATTGTAGTTAATGCAATCAATGAGGTTTTTGTTGTAAAATTTGACTTGCAATTTTTTTTATATTTGCTTCCATTTTGTAGTAAAAACACGTAGTATTGCGTCTAAATGTATATCCGATAACCGAGAACAGTATTTATTTTTTCAATAATTCAGAATTTAAAAAAAGTTTGCTCACAAATATATGTACTACTAGACATAGTAATTATTTGCTCTGCAAACCTTTTTAAATCCTAGTAGTTTTCAGAAGACAAACGTCTATAGAAATACACCAAGCTTTTTTTCCACAGGGTTATCTGAAATGTGGTATCACTTTACAAATCTATCGCGTTGATTTACAAATCGCTTGGTCCATTATTGACAACCACTGCGAAGGGGTATTCGATTACATTCATCTTACGTGAGATCTTTTTGAAATGAGTAAACTGGTTTTCAAACTCAGTTTGAAGTTGTATTAATGTCCTTTTCATTTTAGGATTTCGCCAAACAAAATTTATATTAGCTTCTACTACTGCTTTCTTGCAATTTATAAAATGATCGAGCTTTCTTTCATCGATATGCTTGATAAATAATGTTAGTTTCATTTCAAATGCCTTAACATCTGGTGTATGAATTTGTTTCTTGGCTTGTAAACGTGTATTGAGTAGATTCAGTTCCGTAATCAAATCAGCTAAAAGCATAAGATCTACAAACCGGGTATTAAAGTTCGTACTTTACAACCGGGTTGTTAAGTTCGGGTATTGCCTTTCCTTTCATCTCCATGAAGTTAGAAATTTCTTCCTTTAATAAAAAAAATCGTTTAAGTACTGATCCTTAGCTTAGCCATCTTACTTCATAGTAATACAGCACGTCAGGATTTTCAGCTTCCACATCTTCCAAAACTTTTTAACTGGCGGTGATTAAGCCCATTTTTTCTTATAAACTAACAGCAGATATAACGGTGTCGATTATTTCTCTCTACGATAAAACATTGCTTCTTGATGGACACATTGCTTCTTGATGGACAATACAGTGAAATACATATGGAACTTCAGGTCCAGACTCTAGAAGTTTACTGTTGAATCTTTCCAACAACCCCTTTATTATGACCACTCATATTTTTTCTGCCGTCCGTGCTGATGCTGTTAAATTTATCTCAGCTCAAACCGCATGAAACCAGAGCTTGTTCCAAGTGGGGAAATAAAGCCTCCCCCTTTGTAGTTCCATTAAGACCGCATATTTTAAATAACTTTTCATATACATGAAAGTTTTCATAAATCTCTTGCACAAATATTAGAAATTGTTCCGTATCCCACACGCCCGTACTTTCGTCCATAGCAAGAGAGAAATACAAAAAAGACTCCGGTTTGTCCTTAAGTTGATGATTTCCAATTAATGATTTTTTTTTCGAGATTCACCTCCAAGACATACAATTTAGTTTTGTACTCAGTATCGTAATGTCGCTTCAAGTTATATTCCTTTACTACGGAAATACTCTTTTGACAGATTAAACACAAAGGTTTTTCTTTAACTTCAATAAAAAAAATGTATAAATTTGTCAATGCTTCGTTAAAAATCTGTCTTTCATCAGCGATCTTTCTTTTTTAGAAGTTGTCTTGGGTTTATAAATCTGCAAAAATAAGAAATAAAATATAGCCCTATGTATATCTATTTTTAAGGGGCCAACCAGCCAGTCTATCCCTGCCTCTTTGGTATTGCTCCAGTTCTGAGGGATTGTCTTGTTGTTTGCTATAGCAAAGTAGTTGATGGAGTCATATGCACTGGCAATTGCAGTTACAAGTAGTTGGGGTTTCAGTTACAATCATTCACAGTCACAAGTATTTGCAGTTGCAAGTAGTCACAAATTCAAACAGTTAAAAGCAGTCACAGCATTGAAAATTCACAATAGCAGTAGTACTAATTGCATAAGTAGTAGTTGTAGTAGACTTCAAAGGTTCATTTTTTGTTTTCAGCTGTTCCCCAGATCATATTTAATATGCCCTTTTGACAACCTACATGCGTAGAGTGCATTTGATTTTGTTCAATATACACTGCATCATCCACTACTAGTTTCACCTTAATGCCCTTCACCTTAATGCCCTTAGCAGATCTGCCATTTTCACATCCATATTTAGTTATAAATCCCCCTCAACAGGTCCTGAGGTCTCAACTTAATATCTTTATCTGTTCGTAAGATGTTGTAATATGCCCTAATGACAAACTTGGATGGACATAGCGTCTTTTGATTTAATTTAACATCCCCAATCCTCTGCTCTAACAGTTCCAGCGTACCCCGCTTTTTTACCTGGCGTATTGCACATACACCATTTTCACAACCTGGATATGTATTGTATCTGATTTAGTTTTACTCCCTCTCTAGTTTCCCTGAGAGTTGAAACTTAATACCTTCTTCTGTTCCTGAGACACTGCATCTATGCTTCTTTGACAACCTGCATGTACTTAAACCCTTTTGATGAACTTTAGAAGAAAAAAATTACCCTCGATTTTGTACATGGATGTCATCTGGTACATGAAATATGTCCCAGTGTGTACCATTTTTGCCTGCCCATTATATACCAGATGACACCCATCTACAAAATCATGCGTTATTTTTTTTTCTTCTGAATATTTTGCCACAAGATTGCCACATATCATGACCAGATAATGTGGCTCTCATTTTGTACCATAAGAACTAAATTTTACTGAACTAAAAAAGAATAAACAAAAATAATCTATAAGGCAAAACATTTTTTTTTTGGGGGGGGGGGGGTATTTCCCAAAATTTGAGGCCGGTTTACTCAAAAACAAAAACTGTAACATACCAAAATAATTGTTCTGGATGGTTGGACATCAAACTAATTAGGCTATATGGTATTTACAGATTTTCCCAAGAATTCTAAATGGCTCTCCCTTTCATTCCGTTGAGTATTCGTATGGTGTGTAATATGGTCCGTAAGGTGCGTTGCGGCGAGGATCTTGCCGGCCGCATCAAGACGCCTCACGTGCCGCAAGCGGCCCGCGGGCTGCAGGTTACCGACCCATGCGCTGCCTAAGTAAAGAACGATGTTGGCACAATATATTATTTTTTTTTTTCTTGGTTTGTTTTAGACTAGGGCACTTCGTATCGAAGGAGTTGCAGTAGAAACTTCGAAAAGAGCTAATTCGATTGGAAATTGGAAGGAAATTGTGCATGGAAATTGTGCCCTTTTTAGTAGCCGAAAGTGATTGGAAGGCAACTACCACCCCTTCCACGCCCATAATTTCCCAAAACACACCCAATACAAAATATCGAGATAGCCATTTTGTTGAACGTAGTTGAAAGATCTACAAATTATGTCTTTGAGGAGGACAATCCTCCCACAGCCCTCAGGGCAAGGGTTGTAAGTTATAACATGGGAGCATATAAGGTTTTTATAGAAAGTGTTGTCGTAGAAACTTCAAAAAGGGCTCATTCAAGTGGAACTGAAAGAGCTAGTGCTCTTTTTAACAGTTGAAAATGATTGGAGGGCAACTAAACCCCCTCTCACGCCCACCATTTCCCAAAACACATCCAATCAAAATTTTGAGATATACATTTTGTTCAACGTAGTTGACAGTTTTGGAAATTAGGTCTTTGAGGATGACGACCCCTGCCCAAGCCCTAAGGGCAAGGGTTGTAAGTTATGCCCTGCGGGATATAGGGTTTTATAGAAAGTGTTGTCGTAAAACTTCAAAAAGGGCTAATTCGATTGGAAATTTAAAGGGTTAGTGTCCTTTTTAATAGTTGAAAGTGATTGGAGGGCAAATAAACCCCCTCTCAAGCCCACCATTTCCCCAAAGACATGCAATCAAAATTTTGAGATATCCATTTTGTTCAACGTAGCTGACAATTCTGGAAATTATGTCTTTGAGGATGACAAACCCCCTCCCATTCCTCAGAGCAAGGATTGTAAGTTATGCCCTGGGGGCATATAAGGTTTTTATTGAAAGCGTTGTCGTAAAAACTTCAAAAAAGGCTTATTCAATTGGAAATTCAAAGAGCTAGTGCTCTTTTTAACAGTCGAAAATGATTGGAAGGCAACTCACCCCCCTCTCCTGCCCACTATTTCTCAAAACAAATCCAATCAAAATTTTTAGATAGAAATTTTGCTCAACGTAGTTGAAAGTTTCTGGAAATTAGGTCTTTGAGGATGACAACCCCCCCCCGCCAGTCCTCAGGGCAAGAGTTGTAAGTTTTGCCCTGGGGACACATAAGGTTTTATAGATAGCGTTGTCGTAGAAACTTCAAAAAGGGCTCATTCAGTTGGAAATTCAAAGAGCTAGTGTCCTTTTTAACAGTCGAAAATGATTGGAGGGAAACTAACCCCCCTCTCATGCCAACCATTTCCCAAAACACATCCAATCCAAATTTTGAGATAGACATTTTGTTCAACGCAGTTGAAAGTTCAGGAAATTAGGTCTTTGAGGATGATAACCCCCCCCCTTCCAGTCCTCAGGGCAAGAGTTGTAAGTTATGCCCTGGGGGTATATAAGGTTCTTATAGAAAGCACTGTCGTAAAAACTTCAGAAAGGGCTAATTGGATTGGAAATTGAAAGGGCTAGTACCCTTTTCAATAGTTGACAGTGATCGGAGGGCAAGCCCACCATTTCCCCAAACACATGCAATCAAAATTTTGAGATATCCATTTTGTTCAACCTATATTAAAATTCTGGAAATTATGTCTTTGTGAATGACAACCCCCCCCCCCACACCTCATGGCAAGGTTGTAAGTTATACCCTGGGGGAATACAATATTTTTATGGAAAGGGTTGTCGTAGAAACTTCAAAAAAGGGCTCATTCGATTGAAAATTGAAAGGGCTAGTGCCCTTTTTAATGGTAAAAAGTTATTGGAGGGCAACTTACGCCCCCCCCCCCTCTCAAGCCCACCATTTTTCCATACAAGTTCAATCAAAATTTTGAGATAGCCATTTTTTTCAACGTAGTTGAAAGTTTTGGAAATTATGTCTTTTAGGATAACAAACCCCCCCCTCCACACCCCTCAGGGCAAGGGTTGTAAGTTATGCCCTGGGGTATGTTAGGTTTTTATAGAAAGCATTGCTGTAGAAACTTCAAAAAGGGCTTACTCGATTGGAAATTGAATGGCTAGTGCCCTTTTTAACAGTCGAAAATGATTGGAGGGCAAATAATCCCCCTCTCACGCCCACCATTTTCCAAAACACAGCCAATAATAATTTTGAGATAGATATTTTGTGCAGCGTAGTTGAAAGTTCTGGAAACTAGGTCTTTAAGGATGACAACCCCCCAGCCCTAAGGGCAAGGGTTGTGAGTTTTGCCCTGGGGGTATATAAGGTTTTTATAGAAAGTGCTGTCGTAAAAACTTCGAAAACGGCTAACTCAATTGGAAATTAAAAGGGCTAGTGCCCTTTTTAATAGTCGAAAGTGATTGAAGGGCAACTTCGATTGGCAACTGAAAGGGCTAGTACCCTTTTTAATAATAGAAAGTGATTGTAGGGCAAATAAACCCTCTCTCACGCCCACCATTTCCCCAAACCCATCCAATCAAAATTTTGAGATAGCCATTTTGTTCAACGTAGTTGAAAGTTGTGGAAATTATCTCTTTGAGATGACAAGCCCCCCAAACACCTCAGGGCAAGGGTTTTAAGATGAGCCCTGGGGCAAAATAAGGTTTTTATAGATAGTTTTGTCGTAGAAACTTCAAAAAGGGTTCATTCAGTTGTAAATCGAAAAGGCTAGTGCCCTTTTAAAAGTCGAAGTTGTGGCGGGCAACTAACCCCCTCTCACGTCCACCATTTCCCCAAACACAGCCAATCAGAATTTTGAGACAGCCATTTTCTTCAACGTAGTTGAAAGTTCTGGAAATTATGTCTTTGAGGATGACAAGCCCCCACAGCCTTCAGGGCAAGGGTTATAAGTTATACCCTGGGGGCATATAAGGTTTTTATAGAAAGGGTTGGCGTAGAAACTTCAAAAAGGGCTCTTTCGATTTGAAATTGAAGGGATAGTAACCTTTTTGATAGTAGAAAGTGATTGGAGGGCAACTAATCCCCCTCTTACGCCCACCATTCCCCCAAACACATCTAATCAAAATTTTGAGATAGATATTTTTTTCAACGTAGTTGAAAGTTCTGGAAATTAGGTCTTTGAGGATGACAACCCCCCCCCCCCTCCCCACAGCCCTCAGGTTAAGGATTGTAAGTTATGCCCTGGGGGCATATAAGGTTTTTATAGAAAGCGTTGTTGTAGAAACTTCAAAAAGGACTCATTCGATTGGAAATCCAAAGGGCTGGTATCCTTTTAAATAGTCGAAAGTGATTGAAGGGCAACTAACCCCCCTCTCACACCCACCATTTCCCGAAACACATCCTATCAAAATTTTGAGATAGTCATTTTCTTCAACGTAGTTTTAAGTTCTGTGATTTAGGTCTTTGAGGATGAACCCTACCCCCCCCCCCATCCACAACCCTCAGGGCAAGGGTTGTAAGCTATACCCTGGGGTTATATAAGGTTTTTATAGAAAGTGTTGTCGTACAAACTTCAAAAAAGGCTCATTGGATTGGAAACTGAAAGAGTTACTGCCCTTTTTAATAGTCGAAAATGATTGGAGGACAACAAACCCCTCTCTCACGCCCACCATTTCCGCGAACACATTCAATCAAAATTTTGAGATAGCCATTTTGTTCAAAGTAGTTGAAAAGTCTGGAAATTATGTCTTTGAGGATGACAAACCACCCCACAGCCTCCATGGCAAAAGTTTTAAGTTATGCCCTGGGGGCATATAAGGTTTTTTATAGAAAGCGTTTTCGTATAAACTTTAAAAACGACTCATTTAATAGGGAATTGAGAGGGCTAATACCCATATTAATAGTCAAAAGTGATTGGAGGGCGAGTGCCCCCCCCCCTACGCCCATTATTTCCCCAAATACTTCCAATCAAAATTTTGATATAGCCATTTTGTTGAACATAGTTGAAGGGTCTGGAAATTATGTCTTTGTGTATGACACCCCCCACAACCCTCAAGGCTAAGTTTTTAAGTTATGCAATGGGGGCATATAAGGTTTTTATAAAAATCGTTGTCGTAGAAATTTCAAAAAGGTTCATTCGATTGGAAATTGAAAGAGCTATTGTCCTTTTAATAGTCGAAAGTAATCGGAGGGAGAATCCCCCCCCCATGCCCATCATTTCCCCCAACATTTCTGATCAACATTTTGATATGGCCTTTTTTTTCATTGTAGTTGAAAGGTTTGTAATTTATGTCTTTGAAGATGAAAACCCTCCCCCCATTGCCCTCGGGACTAGGGTCATAAGCTATGCCCTTGGGGCATATAAGGTTCTTATAGAATATTTTTTATAGAAAGGCTCATTCGATTAGCGATTGAGAGGACTAGTGTATTTCTCATTTGTCGCAAGTGATCAGAGGGCAAATGCTCTCCCCCCATGATTTCCCCAAAAGCTTCCAATAAATATTTCGAGATAGCCATTTTGTTCAACGTATTTGAAAGGTCTGGAAATTGTGTCTTTGAGGATAACAAATCCCCAGCCCTCAGGGCATGGGTCGTAAGTTACGCCCTGGGGGCATATAAGGTTTTTAGAAAGCATTTTTTCTATAGAAAGCATGGTCATATAAACTTTGGAGGTCATATAAGCACACACGTCGTATTGTCCCGAAATGCATCTAATAGAAATGTTTAGATAGCCATTCTATTCAAAATAGTTTAAATATCATATAACAAGGCTTTGGGGTTGAAACAAACCCCAGAGATTAGAGACAAGAGTTTTAAGTTATGCCCAGGGGGTGTTTCAGTTTTTTATGGAAGGGATGGTTGTTTAACTTTAGAAGAGGCTCAGTCTTTTTTCCCTGAAAAAGACTGTGTCAATATAAAACGAACAGAAATTAATTTAAAAAACTTTTTCCACAAAATAAGTTTATCAAAAAAAAGTAAAGAACTCCATTAAACCAAAAATGAACAAAAATAGAACCAAATTATTTATCAAGCATACGACTACCACAAATTAGTATCGATAAATAATTGAAACCCAAAACAAACAGAAATTAAAATAAATAACAATGTGAGTAGGGTTCTAAATCCTATGCTTTCTGAAAGCCAGAATATAATTTGTACTTTACTGAAAAAAATCCTTTTAAATGTTTTCATTTTTATAGCTTTAAGGAGTCAAAAATTAATCAAGATTTTAGAAATTAATATCAGCATATGTCTATTAAACTGACAATGCACATTTTTTTTCAATAAATTCATTTGAATTTTTTCAGTAAAGTACAAAATATATTCTGGCTTTTAGAAGGCATAGGGTTATAGAACCCTACTCATATTAATTTTTCCTCGTTTTGATTTTGACTCGGTTATTGATTTTAATTTTTTTTTGTTTTGCGTTTCGTTTATTTATTGATACTGATTTGTGGTAATTGTATGCTTAGTAGAATATTTGATTCTAGTTTTGTTTTTGGTTTAATAAAGTTCTTTACTTTTTTTTGGAAAATGCATTTTGTGGGAAAAGTTTTTTAATTAATTCAAGACAAGATAGCATAAAGAACCTTCAGAGCCATTGATGGCGCATAGGACATCGAAACAATGTTTTACTAATTAGGTATTTTTTAAAGAGACAAATAGCAAGCCTGGGTACTTGTGCATTATAAATAAACCAGCGCTATAGACTGTACAAGGAAACCAGACATGGAAACCCGTCAAACGGCTATTTGCTAGATCAATTGATTGCAAAGTGTAATTTCTCATTGCGTTTACGATATTTAAACTGTTGTTTTTTGGGGTTTAGGTGAGGGAAAAAGGTACACAGGTTAGGTTAGGTTACGTATTTAATATATGCTATGCTTTACCCCCACCCCCCTAATTTGCAAATATATAGGCCAAATTTGTTTATAAACTATTATATTATCATCCTATTTTATTTTATTTCATTAGCAATAACCAAAATTGACTTCTTTCGTGTATAGCGCTGGTTTAGTTATAATGCACAAATACCCAAGTTTGTTTCCCAGCCTTGCAGCTGTGAGAATCGTGCACTAGGTTCCGTATTTCTAAGCAGAGATTCAATCCATTTTGCTACCATATGGTCAAAGTCGAAGATTGCCAATCGGTGTTTAATGGTCTGAATCTTGAAAAACAAAGAAAATCAGCTTTTATAGTTTTAAAAGTAGTTTAAAAATTTTTATTGTTAAAAACAAAGAAATTTTTTATTGTTTTAAAAAGTAGAGTGGTAAAAAAAAGTCAAACTTTAGTCGAGGCGTTGAAGAGGGGACAGCCCCTTTCATATAAGGAATAATTGATGTTCGTTTTAAGTTTTAATGTCGCTCCTTAATTTCAGTTAAAAAAAACTTATTTTTTATTTAATTTCTGAACGTTCTTCAACTAATGCAGGTTCAATTTTGGCTCACCGTGCATGAAAAATTGAAACACAATTTGCATATTAATTTTAGCAGATTTTTTCCGGATATGAGGGGCCACCCCCTCCTCAATACCTTGCTCTTTAAGCTAAAGCTGTTAGCACTTTTAAAAAAGCTTCCAACTCTAATTAAACAGCCCCTGTGTTTCAATTTGAGTAAACAATCAAACTTTTGCGTAAAGAATAAGGTATTGAGGAGAGGAAAACCCTTCATATATGGCATAATTTCTGTTCGTTTTTCAAATAATGCCGGTAAATCGACTCGATCTCTATGAAATATACCCCTCCCCCTCACGGAAAACTTCTCCGTGGAAATTTCATCCAACGTAAAGTGCAACCCCCCCCCCGTCCAAATCCCCTCCAGACAGTTTCTTCCTCATTGAGAATCCCCATCTCTCGGTAAAATTGCTTGTGGACGATTCACCCTGAAAAATTATCCTTAGCATTATTTCATTGGAATAAGACTTTAATCGGTTTCTCGATCATTCAAGGAATGCCCCTTTCCTTGGAAATTATTTCCCAGAAAATAAAACACGCGGAAAAAGCCCCCGGATCATCTTCGTATAAAAAATTTGAAAAAGTGAATATACGACAATTCATAAGAATCTCATATAGCATTTCTGTTAAAAACCCCCTGTCAAACACTTCCCCTAGAATATTAACACATCCGAAATTTACGTCCCAAAAGAAAATTCTGCCTACATAAATCCACACCAAGACCAACCCCCCTCCCCCAAAAAAAAATGGCTGTATACTTCCCAATAAAAAATACTATAGGTAAACAATGGACAAAGTTCAAAACTAGCAGCCCTTCCCCCGGGGACTATGGTGGATCATTTTACACTTAAAGACATAGCTATTAGATTTTTCGGCTATGCAGAATAAAATGGCTAGATCAAAATTTCGATCCCGTGACTTCGGAAAAAAATGAGCGTGGTAGAGGGTCTAGTTGCCCTCCAATTTTTCGGTCACTTAAAAAGGGCACTAGAACTTTTGACTTCAGTTCGAATGAACCCTCATCCGTGATCTTTCTTCTGGCAGAAAAAAAATACAAAATTCCAAATTTTTGCATATGGGAGCTTTAAATCTCTACAACAGGGTTATCTGATACGCGGAATCTGATGGTGTGATTTTCTTAAAGATTCTATGACTTTCATGGGGTGTTTTCCCTTTTTTGGAAAATAAGGCAAATATTCTCAGGCTCGTAACTTTTGATGGGTAAGACTAAACTTGATAAAATTTATATATTTGAAATCAGCATAAAAACCCAATTCTTTTCATGTATCTGTTGGTATCAAAATTGGTATCCGTTTTTTAGAATTTCAGTTACTATTGAGTTTCGTCGCTCCTTAATTACAGTTCGTTACCACGAACTGTTTGATGTGATTAAACCATTTTGAAACCATTATAAACCATAAACCATTACAGTGTTTAAGGGTTTAAGGTTTTACATTTGTATGATTTTTGTTTTTTCATTTTGTGGTAAGGATCTAGGTAAAAGATTAGAAAAAGGAGTTTTTAATTTTGGTATAAAAATAAAGGAAAAATGGAATATATATTTATAGAATAAGATTAGATTTTAAATTAAGTATTTCGAACTTTTAATGAAGGGTTTGATTTTAGAGTTTGATTAGAATTTTTAAATTACAATAGTTAGATTCAGGATTTGTTGAGTATTTTTAAGTTTATATATTAGGTAAGATTTAAATTTAATTGAATAATTAGAATGAATGGGGTTTATGATTGAATATAGTTTTATGGAATATAAAAATAATGAAGGAGTTTGTATGATGTAAAAAAAAAAAAAATCATAGAGTTTAGGTTTGAAGTATTCGGGACTTAGATTGTAGAGTTTAAATTTGAGGTATTAGATTTGAAGAGTTAGGTTTGAATTAGTAGAGTTTATCTTATGAAAAAAATCGAGTAAATTTCTAGGGAATGTAGAAATAGTATAGGATTTTATGAATTTTTAGATTATAGATTTTAGATTTGGTCATTTTTTTAATGACTGTTTGGAATTTATTTTAAACTAGTGGAATTTATATGTTGAGGGCGATACGATTCACCTGGATTGTGAAATATTTGATTTTTGGGAATTTTTTTGAGGATTATTGTAGCTACCTAACAACGCAAGGCCCAGCGAGAGTAGAGTGTGTTGAAATGTGATGAATTAAAAAAAAAATATGGTGTTATATTTTTTATTTTTTATTTTATTTATGTATATATAGTAAAAAGTGTTTTAAAGTGTTATAAAAAAAGTGAATGTATTTTAAACTACAAAAACATGCATGCATTGTAAATTTGTATTTTAATGTTATATGGTATAGGTCTACTGAATGGGAGCAGCCCCTTGCCGCCGTGGGTAGCTAGAATGAGAATTTTGAAATTGCTGTATGGTAAATTAATGGATGGAGAATCGTATGAATGAAAAAAAAAAGATTTTAGGAAAAAGGTAGATATAATGCACTAGGAGAGAAAAAGGTATGTATGTGAGGAATTATAAAAGTGGAAAGCTATGGAACGTCGAGTAAAAGGTAAGATATATAGGTAGTAAAGTGAAGGAGTAATAGAGAAACAGGGACAAATTAGATTACAAATAAGCAAGGAGTCTTAGATAAAACAAAAGAAGAAAGAAACAGGATTGATTTTTTTTTTTCTTTCAGGAGTACGAAAAGGAAACAATAACCGGTTTGATTCTATCCATTACGTGTATCACCAACCTATTATTAAGAAAACTAAAAAGAATAGGAAACGAAGAAAGGAGGACCAAATACCTCTGGATAAAAGAAAGAAAAGAAGGAGAATTTAAAATATGCATTAGAAAATAATTCTGTATTTTCTTAATATTATAGTCTATTTCTGATAAAAAAAATGACCATTCTGAATGCAGTTCCCCAATTTGTATAAGATTCTTACATCATTCGTAGTCAAAATTGTTATTTCTAAATTCGACGGAACGCATACACTATACATGTTCAGCTGGATTTTGAAATTAATAACCAACAGAATATTGCGACAGATGGATCGTAAGTTTGTAGAATTTTGTTCTCTTTTGCTATTTTTATATACATATTCTTTATATTTAATACACAATTATTGAACGCCTGATAGATTAAAGAAAACACAATCTTCTTTGAAAAATTCCCCCCCCCCAAAAAAAACCTTATATTGAGACAAAATTTAGCTATAGACTATGTATAAGGTTGGGGAATTGAAGATTGAAACGAAAGTGAGTAGTGGGGGCATTTCAGGTCCGAATGCAGCCCTCCCAAGATTCCTAGCGCAGCCCTGCCACGTCACACGACACACCTGTTACATCACGTAACAAACCCTCGTGCCTTAAGTAGGTTCATCGTATTTCTGTGACATGCCCTCTGACGTCACCTTACTCGCCCTTGTGTATTTCTATGAGAGTCCTGTTTACCAGGTGGCAGACTTCCATGTTGTTTTCCCCATATAGATGTCTAGACGACTTTCCTGGCGTCCAGGTGTTTTTATTTCTCCCTATTGTTTTGCTCTTAACCAGTACTTAGACGGGCATTTTATAGGATAATCTTGTCTAAAAATGTTTCCAGGAGCTAGAAGCCTTTTTTGATCGTGAGTCAGTTTATTTCTAGAAGTGAGACACTCAAGATCAAAATGGATGCTCATACATTATTGATTATTAAAAGTGTTGATGAAATGGGACCTCGAGTGCCTAAAGTAGTGGTGCAAATTACAAGGGGTTGCCGACTAACCCTAGAATGGGACAAGATGTATGCTGAGTATGTTATAACATTAAGCAAATTCAAGTCGGATGAACAATTATTCATTGCGGCAAAAGTGAATATAGTGTATCTAAAGAGACTACAAGACGGATTAAATGCGCTTGCCAAATATATTGAAGAGAAAAATTTATAGAAAACGGTTAGTCTGCATTTGGTAGTGAGAGTGTTAAAATGGCTACATTTGAGAATCAGAAAATCTTACGTAATCTAGTAAAATTGTAAAAATGGTTAATTTTAGATGCCGACTTTCTGTAATTATCTCTTCAATGAAAGCTTCTCGAGATATGCTTAACGATAAATGGGAACCGATTCCAAAATTTCGGACTATTGCACGAAACTTTGTCGTCATGGTTCCCAAGCTTTTACTCAATTCATAGGTATATTAACTGAGAAAAAACAAAATGGTATTGTGGTTTTGCTCATATCCACTACTTAGAGGGCCATTCTTGTGATCTCACTTCTCCTAGGAGACATTTTTTATTGATCCTGAGTCAGTTTATTTTTGGAAGTGAGACAGTCAACATCGAAAAATGTTTTACACATGCCCATTATGCTTGTATACTTTGGGCAGCTGGTCATCCTGTGAGAATCATAGTGTTGCTGATGACTATAATGAAAAGTGTAAATTATGTAATCCGCGTGAATTGCATAAGGGATATGCAGTGCAAACTAAAGACTGTAATTCATGTCTTGAAGAGATTTGTGACTCTCATAATAGAAGATTATCATGCTTCAATTGTCATTATGATATATGCGATAAACTTACCCTGGCATGATTGCGTAAAACCCTAAACGTGAGTTCAGTTTATTTTTAAGAGACTGGTATGGTCGTGGATTTAACTTGTTTTGGAAAGAAGAACCTAATCTGCACTTCAATT
Organism: Artemia sp. Qi Xiang Cuo; assembly: GCF_049724085.1. NCBI lineage: Eukaryota > Metazoa > Arthropoda > Branchiopoda > Anostraca > Artemiidae > Artemia > Artemia sp. Qi Xiang Cuo. The sequence goes on from NC_142804.1 coordinate 32,356,803, forward strand.
GCTGGAATAATAAAAGAGTCTGGTTTTTGCGACATGGCTGTGAAGATACAGGCTTTTACAATTATGAGCCTACTGAAGTATATTAGTTCTTAACGGAAAGGGTTTGTTCATATAAGATTTTTGTATGTGACACTTCCACAAATACGAAATTTAAAATAGGTACTTCTTAAAAAATGTTCCAAAATAACAGCGTTGACTTTGCTTCAAATAAGCAAATTGAAACACGTGAATTTTATAATATGAATCAGAGTAGTATTATTGACTTTACAAATAGATTTAATAAAAATGAAGTTGCACTATATTGTAGAAAATGTGATCCTGACTGTGCATGTCAAGACGAATATAGGCAGAATCCCGATGAGCTGTTGCCACTTATCGTTTCTGATGATTACCTAAAAGTAGAAGAAGAAATCTAAAGGACAGCTTGTTTTGTATATATATTTGAAATTTTTATTAATAAACAAATTTACATACATTTTTAAGGCATTTCATTGTTAGGGCACTGAAATTTATATTATAGAGATAGGAAAGAGTATTTTCAACTATAAAGTCGTTCAATCGAGCATTGTTGCCATAAATCTTGGGGAATTCCATGTAAGTATGGCCGCGACTTCGAAAAATAAAATATAATAGGGCATGAAAACCACAGCTTTGCGTTGATAGATCTTGTACACGCTTCAAATTTTGAATAATAGATTTTCCGTTCAGCTGAAGAAAACTTTTAATTTGAGGTGGGTAGAATGTAAACGGTAGGTCACGTGGATCAAAAAATTCTATATTCTTCACTGTTTGAAAGATACATAACCAATACCCCGTCTTTACCGTTGATGGACTGCTATTAAGAATAATAATAACATTGTCAACTTGTTGAATATGCTCAAGGAAATCTGAAGTTATGCAATAGGATTTATATTTGGAGATGTAGTGGTCCGTATTGAAAACACTGAGTGTGTTTTCACATGAAACATACTTGTTCATGGCGGCAAGTCTAATAAAACGCTGCCGTCAGGGGTAATTTCCCAATCGGTGTCAAATGGATTTAGCGAGATTAATGCAATACTTTCCTTAAATGGCTCGGCAAAGGTACGCTCCAAATGTACATTCCCCGTTCAAACCATACACATATCTTGAGTAACGGACAAATCCAGTACAAGAATGCCATGAATTTCCAGAAACATTTCTTCACTTATACCTTTTTCAAATAATTTAGGGTCTCGATCTAGGGATTGCATTTTCAATTCATATAGGGTCCTTTAGGAGTTGTCAAAGGATAAATTGTAGAGCGGAATTCCATTTACTTTACACACAAGCGATGAAACTCCAAATAATTCAACTTTATGCGGAGAATCTGTCCATGATCCAACAGCGCTAGCACTTTTTACAAAAGCCAAAGCCAATTTTGAAGGAATTTAGCCATTGATAAATGATGAATCGGTATAGGTACGCGTACCTGTAACAATATGGCGTGGATTCATGATTTCAAAAGGTACGATCAATTTGATTTTATTTCGAGCAGCTCTTAATTTTTAATTGCCAAAGCAACAGAACTCATAACTTATTATTTTTGTACATAGAATATTGCCGACGTGAGAGAGACTGTTATATCGGGTGCAGCGCCCATTACTTTTCGAATAATATAATTGGACGGTGCAAGTTCTAGGTTTATATCAATCTTTAGATTGGGAGGCAGCCATTAGGGTATATTAAATAAACTGATTTAGTTTCCCAACTAAATGTAAATCTTTAGTTGTCGCATCACTAAGAAGGGTAGTGACGTCAGTAGCTGTTTTATATTCATAACCCAGAGCTTGTCCCCTCAACAGCTTATAAGACCTTGGAGTCATCAGCATGAATTGTATATAACTTGCATGATTTGAAAGATTATTGCTCATGGTCAACAGTTTTCCGTTTATGTAGACACTTATTTGTCGAAATAAATTGTGTAGTACACAATTTTCGTAGGATAACCCCTCGGCTGCCCCTGATTTTTAACTGCTGGATTTTTTAACAATGACATTCCAATAAATAAACGTCGAAGTCAAATCTATAAAGTAATCTTCATTGGAATAAATTTGAAAATGAGCATTTTCAGAGAGCAGTTGTTGCGGGTAAAATTTTTCATAATATCCATTTTTACACTGACATCTAAATTTTCTTCACTAAAAAGATTTAGGGATGAGGTGACTGAAGGGTGAGTATCTTTATGTGGTAGATATGCCCTTTTCTAGGAAAAGAAATCCTTTTTGGATCTTTTTATTTTCTTCTTCTTTTAAGCTGTACCCTTCCGGGCTGAGTTGAGACTGATGAGTGATAAGGTCTTTCGTATCCTTTTTAAACCTTTTATGGGTTGTTTCAATTGCTCACCAAGAGATCGCGCACTCGACCTCAGATTTTGCGAAGCACTTCTCTGAATATCCTTTCCAGAGCCCCAATCATGTAATGTAGAAGACGCAAAATCTACTGCAAACGGTGCATTATTTTTTTTAGCGAGGGGTATTGCAGAGCGAAACAGCTTAGCAAACCAATTGCAGAGACCGTACCCGAACATTACCAAATTTCTTTTGGAAGTAACAGATTTTTTCTTAATAGTTACCTATTTTTTTCTAATAGCAACAAGTTTACCGTCAAAGTTAACAATTTTTTCGTTTATGATAACAAGTTTTATGTCAGAAGTAGCAAGTTTTTCTTAAAAGTAACAAATTTTCTCTTCGAAGTAACACACTTTTCCTTAATACTAATAAACTTTTACAAAACACTTTCAATTTCTCTTCGACGTGACAGGTTTTTTCTTAATAATAACACATTTTTTCTAATAGCAGCATGTTCACCGTCAAAGTTAAGAATTTTTTCGTTTATGATAACAAATTTTATTTCAGAAGTAGCAAGTTTTTCTTAACAGTAACAAATTTTCTCTTCAAAGTAACAACCTTTTTCTTAATACTAACAAAACTGTTACAAAACACTTTCAACTTCTCTTGGAAGTAACAGGTTTTTTCTTAGTAATAACAAATTCTTTCTAATAGCACCAAGTTTTCCCTCAAAGATAACAAATTTCTCTTAAAAGTAACAATCTTTTCGTCTACGATAACAAGTTTTCTGTTAGAAGTAGCAAGTTCAACTTAACACTAAAAAATTTTCTCTTTGAAGAAATAACTTTTTTCTTAATAATAAAAAACACTTACTTAATACTATCAAATGTCTCTTAGGAGTAACGGGTTTTTCTTAATAGTAATAAATGTTTTCTAATAGCACCAAGTTTCCCGTCAAAAATAACAAATTTCTCTTAGAAGTAACAATTTTTCGTTAGTGATAACAATTTTTCTATTAGAAGTAGCAAGTTTTCTTTTCATGCAAGATAACAAATTTTTCTTTGAAGTAACAATTTTCCGTTCATGCTAACAACTTTTCTGTCAGAAGTAGCAAGTTTTCCTTAACACTAACAAATTTTCCCATCGAAATAACAACTTTTTCCTTAATACTAACAAACTTTTACTTAACACTATCAAATTTCTCATAAAAGTAACATATTTTCTCCTAATAGTTACAAATTTTTTTCTATTAGAACAAAGTTTTCGGGCAAAGATAACAAATTTCTCTTAGAAGTAACATTTTTTCGTCAGTGATAATAATTTTTCCGTTAGAAGTAGCAGGATTTCCGTCAAAAATAAAAAAGCTTCTTAGAAGTAACAATTTTATGTTTATGATAGCGAGTTAGCTGTCAGAAGTAGCATGTTTTTCTTAAAACTAATAAATTTTCTCTTCGGAGTAACAACTTTTTTCCTTAATACTAACAAAGTTTTACTTAATATCGTGAAATTTCTCTTGGAAGTAAAAGTTGTTTCTTAATAGTAAGAAATTTTTTCCTAATAACAGAAAGTTTTCCGTCAAAGAAAAAATATGTCTCTTAGAAGTAACAATTTTTGTTTATGATAACGAGTTTTCTCTCAGAAGTAGCAAGTTATCCTTAACATTAACAAATTTTCTCATCGAAGTAACAACTTTTTCCTTAATACTAACCAACTTTTACTTAACACTATCAAATTTCGCTTAGAAGTAACAGGTTTTTCCTTAATAGTACAAAATTTTGCTAATAGTACCAACTTTTCCGTCAAAGATAACACATTTCTTTTAAAAGTAACCATTTTTCGTCAGTGATAACAATTTTCCTGTTTGAAGTAGCAAGTTTTCTTTCAAAGATAACAAATTTTTCTTAGAAGTAACACTTTAATGTTTATGATAACAAGTTTTCTGTCTGAAGTAGCAAGTTTTTCTTAACACTAAAAAATTTTCTCTTCGAAGTAACAACTTTTTTCCTTAATACTAACAAACATTTACGTAACACAGGCTAGGTTAGGTTAAGTTAGGTTAGATGGCATGTCACCTAACCTAACTTAACCTAACCTAGCCTGTAATATAATACTATTAAGAGAAATGTGTTATCTTTGACGGGAAACTTGGTGCTATTAGAAAAAATTCGTTACTATTAAGAAAAAACTTGTTACTTCTAACAGGTATTTGATAGTATTAAGTAAATGTTTGTTATTATTCAGTAAAAAAGTTTTTACTTCGATGAAAAAATTTGTTAGTGTTAAGGAAAACTTGTTACTTCTGACAGAAAACTTGTTATCATAAAAAAAATTGTTTTTTCGAAGAGAAATTTGTTATCTTTCACAGAAAACTTGGTACTATTAGAAAAAATTGTTACTATTAAGAAAAACCTGTTACTTCTGAAATTTGATAGTGTTAAGTAAAGGTTTGCTAGTATTAAGGAAGATGTTGTTACGTCGATGAGAAAATTTTTAAGTTTTAAGGAAAACTTGCTGCTTCTGACAGAAAACTTATTATAATAAGGAAAAAAATTGTTACTTCTAAGAGAAACTTGTTATCTTTGACGGAAAACTTGCTGTTATTAAAAAAATAACTTGCTACTTCAGACAGAAAACTTGTTAGCATGAACAGAAAATTGTTACTTATAAGAAAAATTTGGTAGTGTTGAGAAAAAGTTTCTACTTCTGACAGAAAACTTGATATCATAAACAATAAATGTTTACTTCTAAGATAAATTTGTTATCTTTGACGGAAAACTTGCTGCTATTAGAAAAAAATTGTTACTATTCAGAAAAAACCTGTTACTTCCAGGAAACATTTGATAGCATTAAGTAAATGTTTGTTATTATTAAGGAATAAATTTGTTACTTAGAAGAGAAAATTTGTTAGTGTTAAGAAAAAATTGCTACTTCTAACAGATAACTTGTTATCACTGACGAAAAAATTGTTACTTCTAAGAGAAATTTGTTAACTTTGACAATGAACTTGCTGCTATTAGAAAAAAAAATTGTTATTTTTAAGGAAAAAACCTGTCTCGGCAATTGGTTTGCTAAGCTTTTTCGCTCTGCACTACCCCTGGCTAAAAAATATATTGCACTTGTTGCAGTAGATTTGTGTCCTTTACATTAGACGATTGGGGCTCTCGGAAGGATATTCAGGATAGTGTTTCGAAAAACCTCAGTTCGAGCGCGCAATCCCTTTGTGAGCGATTGAAACAACGCGGAAACGGTTTAAAAATGGTGCGAAGGACCTCATCACTCATCAGTCTCAAGTCAGCCCGGAAGCGTAAAGCATCAAAGAAGAAGAAAATAAAAAGATCCAAAAAGGATTCCTTCTGCTACAAAATAGCATATCTACCCCATACAGATTCTCACCTTTAATCATCTCATCTTTAAATCTTTTCAATGCAGAAAATATAAATGTCAGTGTAAAACGTGGATACTATGAACAATTTTACCCGCTCCAACCGCTCTTTGAAAATATCCATTTTCAGATTTATTCCAATGAAGACTATTTCATAGCTTTGACTTCGATATTTATTGATTTAAATGTCATTGTTAAAAAATCTAACGATTGTAAACCAAGTGCATCCGAGGGGTTATCCTAAGAAAATTGTGTACTGCACAATTTATTTCGACAAATAGGTGTCTACATAAATGGAACATTGGTGATCACGAGCAATAATCTTTCAAATTATGCAAGTTATATACAATTCATTTTGATGACTCCAATGTCTTATAAGCTGTTAAGGGGACAAGCACTGGGCTATGAATATAAAACAGATACTGACGTCACTAATATTCTTAGAGATGCGACAACTAAAGATTTACATTTAGTTGGGAAACTAAATCATGAGCTATTTAATATACCTCAATGACTGCCTCCCAATGTAGATTGATATAAAACTAGAACTTGCACCGTCCAATTATATTATGCGAAAATTACTGGGCGCTGCACGCGATGTAACAGTCACTCTCACGTCGGCAATACTCCATGTACGAAAACAACAAGTTGTGAGTTCTGTTGCTTTGGCAATTGAAAAATTAACACCTGCTGGAAATGATATCAAAATTGGCATTGGCTTTTGTAAAAAAAAACTAGCACTGTTGGATCATGGACAAATTCTTCGCTTAAATTTGAATTGTTTGGACTTTTATCGCTTGTGTGTAAAGTAAATGGAATTCCGCTCTACAATTTATCCTTTGATAAATTCAAAAGGACTCTATATGAATTGACAATGCAATCCCTAGATCGAGATTCTCAATTATTCGAAAACGGTATAAGTGAAGAAATTTTTGCAAAAATTCATGGCATCAATGTATTGCATTTTTCCGGTACACAAGATATGAGTATTATTCGAACGGGTAATTTGCGTTTAGAGTGTACCTTTGCCGAGCCGTTGGAGGAAAGTATTGCATTAATCTCGCTAAATCAATTTGAAACCTATTCGGAAATTACCCCTGACGGCAGTTTTGATTAGACTTGGTGCCATGAACACGAATCAAATACTCAGTGTATTCACTATGGACCCCTACATGTATAAATATAAATCCTATTGCATACCATCCAATTTCATGGAGAATATTCAAAAAGTTGACAATACTATTATTATTGTTAATAACAGTCCTTAAACGTAGAGACGGGGCATCGGTTATGCATCTTTTAAACAGGGAAGAATATAGAATTTTTTAATCCGATTAGCCTACCGTATACATTCCACACACCTCACATTAAAAGTTTTTTTGAGCAGAGCGGAAAATCTATTATACAAAATCGGAAGTGGATACAAGATCTTTCGACGAAAAGCTGTGGTTTTCATGCCCTATTATATTTTATTTATCAAAGTTTCGGGCATACTTACATGGAATTCCTCAAGATTTATGACAACAATCCTCGATTGAACGACTTTCTGGTTAAAATACTCTTTCCTATCTCCATAATGTAAATTTCAGTGCCCTAAACGTGAAATAGCTTAAAAATGTATGTAAATTTGTTTATTAATAAAATTTTTTTTTTTTTTTTTATTTATTATATATATATATTATATATATATATATATATATATATATATATATATATATATATATATATATATATATATATATATATATATATATATATATATATATATATATATATATATATATATATATATATATATATATATATATATATATATATATATATATATATATATATATATATATATATACAAAACACTGTGTCCTTTAGATTTCTTCTTTTACCACAGATAATCATCCGAAACAATAAGTGGCAACAGCTCATCAGGATTCAGCCTGTATTCATCTTGGCATGCATAGTCAGGGTCACATTTTCCACAATATAGCGTAACTTCATTTTTATTAAATATCTTTGTAAAGTCAATAATACTAGTCTGATTCATATTATAAAATCACGTGTTTCAATTTGCCTATTTGAAACCATGTCAAATATAAAATTATCATATGAAGAATCACTTTCTCATATGAAAAATTCACTTTCAAAGTAGCCAGTATCTTCACAGCGCTGTCGTAAAAACCAGATTCTTTTATTATTCCAGCAATTGAAGCGTAGACCAGGTTCTTCTTCCCAAAACATTTAAAGCCACGACGATACTGATCTCTTAAAAACAAACTGAACTCACGTTTAGGGTTTTTCGCAATCATGCCAGTGTAAGTATTTTCCTATTGATCGCATTTATCATAATGACAATTGGAGCATGAGTTCCCTCTATTATGAGAGTCACACATCTCTTCAAGACATGAATTACAGTCTTTAATTTGCACTGCATATCCTTTATGTAATTTAAACGGATTGCATAATTTACACTTTTCATTATAGTTATCAGCAACAATATAATTCTCACAGGATGATCAGTTATCCAATGTATATAAGCATAATGGGCAGGTGTAAAACATTTACCAATGTTAGCTGTCTCACTTCCAGAAATAATCTGACTCAGGGTAAATAAAAATGGGTCCTAGAAGTGAGATGGGTACATAGAATGGCCATCTAAGTAGTGGATAAGAGCAAAACCACAATAGAATTTGTTTTGTCCCAAATTAATTATCTATAAATTGAGTAAAAGCTTGGGGACCACGACGATAAAGTTTCATACAATAGTCCAAAGATGGGAAATCGGTTCCCATTGTATCGTCAAGCATTTCTCGAGAAGCTTTCTTTGAAGAGATAATTCCAAAAAGTCGTCATCTAAAATTAAACATTTTTCAAATTTTGCTAGATTACGTAAGATTTTTTGGTTCTCAAACCTATCCATTGTAACACTGTCAGTACCAAATACAGACTAACCGTTTTCTATAAATTGTTCTCTTCAATATATTTCGCCAGCACATTTAATCCGTCTTGTAGTCTCTGTATTAGAAAAGATTCTTAGAGGGAACCCCAGCCCATAGTAACCAAACGTTCCTAGTGAAAACTGTCTAGTGGAAAATAAATTGCCATCTGACACGGATTCAGGAATTGCAGCTATTATCTGGGTTTGTCTTAAAAGTTATTTATAGTCTTAAGTATAAATAACTTATAAATAAGTAATTTATAAAACCTTGTCTTCATTATCGCCTCATCCCTTACTAAAGGAGCTGAACGAAAAAGCCGTACAAGAATCGAAGGAAAAAATAAGTTTAGAGTGAAAAAAAACTCAAAACAAACAGAGTGCTGTTTTTTTGTAAAAAAAAAATATTAAAGAATAAATAGATCTTTAATTCTTTGTTTAAAAAAAATAAATTTAGTAGCACTTCAGAAAGTAGCTCCAGGCAAATAGCTTCCATGTAAATGGTTAACTAAGCAGACAGCTTTGCATATCCAGACATATTTGTGGCAAATTTTTCTAGCTCAACAGACATGTGCCTTTGGGCATTGGGAGCTATGCAACCTATCTCTAAATAGAAAAGCAACCCATTACTTAGAAATGAATCGAAATTTCCAAGAAAAGATCATTCCTCGTGTAGGTACGATAAATAGTATTATAAACTGATCTTGTTTTCGTTTCTAAAATTTTATGAAAAATTACCTGAATTCTCCTACGGAACTGTTTTCATCTGTCTTTCTTCCTCTTCGGATGCATAATTTTACGTATGGAGAGAATACTACCCAAGGGAAATTTTCAGCGGGGATCAAATTGTCTGGCAAGATTTTTCCACGGAAAAATATGTGCAATGTCTACATGGGTGCTGCAAGGTGATACGTCCCTTCTAATTCCTCAGAAGTGTTTCTGGTGTTTATTTTAATCCTTTATTTAACTGAATTGATTTGCTTCATAATTCAGTGATCTATTAGTAAGACGGAGTGGTAGATCTTTGTATAGAGAGGAGGAGGATAAGGTCCTACACAAAAACCTGTCTATCCAGGCTATTGCGCTATTGACTACGTAGCACCATTATAAAGGACCGCATGACACCAAAAATTGTACTTTGGGCTCTATTTCTGGACTAGAAAGGTTGGGAATAATGAAATGGGTGCTATTATAACCCCAATGGCTCAAAACCCTGGCTCCAAGGTTCACAAATTCTCCCTACTTCATATTCCCCATCCCAGCCCCCTTAGTATTAATTAGGTTTTTTCTTCATTAGGGTTTTTTTAGGCAAAGTCGCCCGTTCTTTTTTAGTTTTTCTGGCAACCCCAGCCTCCTTTGGTACTTTTAAGGCTGAAAAGGCAAATTGGGCGCATTTGAAATGGCTTTTTTGAGGAATATTTATTTTTCAATGAACAAAAAACTGTTTTTACTTGGCCCACTTCGCCTGAAAAAGCCATAATGAAGACAAGGCTTTATAAATTGCCTACGGACTAGCAGAAAATGAAGGCTACTGTAACAAAAGAGATTCCGTGGAAAAATATGGGTAAAGTCCACGAGGGTGCTGCAAGGTGACATCTCCCTTCTTATTGCAAAAAAATGTTTCTGGCGTTTATTTTAATGTCTTATTTAATTATAATAATTTACTTCATAATGCAGAGGTCTACAGTTAAAGGGGGGGTGCAGGATGGGAGGTAAGATCCTACAAAAAAGTTGAATGTAACCTGATAACTAAGAAAATATTCCAGAAATAAAAGGCAATTAGGTTTTTAGCACTATGATTTCTCTATACACTAAATTACAAATATTTTTATCCTGTCAATTAAATAGAGAAAATAAGTAAATATTTTGTATAAATAAGCATAAAAATAAGTAATCATTCTATTAATATACAACTTTGATTGGTTCAACTTTGAGAAGGTTTTCGACTATGCTGATTAGAATGGTACACTTTTCATTTTGATCTGACGCCATTTTCGAGAGCTTTCCGGCTTTTATTCAAAATCACCATAAATGTCTTTTTGCAATAAACTTTTACTTTTAAGACAAACCGAGATAATAGTTGCAATTCCTGAATCAGTTTCAGATGGCAATTTTTTTTTCACTAGGCAGTTTTCACTAGGAACTTTTGGTTACTATGGGCTGTGGTTCGCTCTTTATTAGGTTGTAGCTACTGCTGCAACCATGATTAAGTGAAATGTCGTATTAAATAGAAATACAGCTGTAGGTAATTACATTTTGTAAAGTTCCAAGAAATCCTTCATGCTATCCAGTAAGTTTTTCACTTTTCTTCATTCTATCCAGTAAGTTTTATATAATTTGTTTTTTGTCTATTTTAACGAGCTTACTTCGACCCTCTAAACATATTCTTCTAAAATGCTATCTTTCTTACTAAAATCTTGCCTAGATTCTTGGAATTTAAGTTTTCAAAGATGAAGTCAGACAGATACATAGGGGAAGAAAAATCATCAGGCACGTACTTCTCAACTAAAATCTTAACTTCCGTGTAGCCTTAATAAAGAGTGAACAAAAACCCTGTAATGCAAAAAAAAACAATTTCTTATACATTTCATTTTGTTCCTCAAATGACTAAGTTGTAGCCTATGTTAAAATACTGCTATAGTTTTAAAAGATTCTTTTTTAGATTTTTCCAAGTGAATGAATTATATGTCATTGTGAATGAATTACCCGTAAACACCCTCATCTAATGAGTCAATTCTATTTAGTTATTTTGATCAAATATATTCGAACGACACCCATCATCTTTATTAGGTCAAATAAAAATTTAAAAGAACGCCAATCTAAGCACTATTATAAACGTAATGATCTTGATAAAAATAAGTTAAAAATTTGGGAATTCTCATAGAAAAAATCCCCGTGACAGTAAATCTGAGCTCGAAGCTAAATATCGATGATTAGTATTATTTAAGGTCCGTATAGTCAAACTTTGCGTAGCTTGAAGACTAAGCTTTATCAACTAGCAGTCGCAACTGGGTACGCTTAATAAACAAAAACTTGTGTCGGTAAGAATTTGAATCTTAGGAAGAAAAGACGAAAATTTTCTGAAAGATGTCGAAAAATACAACGTTGTTCTTAATAAGGTTAAAACGGTTGGAATAAGAAACACATGAAATTGACAACCTCAGCCGCATTGAGGTTGGGTGTGTTTTACAGGGCAACGGCCGAACTAAACGAGGAATTTCTTCAAAATTGGCCCAGCTCGCAGATAATTGCTGGCTCTTGCCTTTTGCCCTCAGATAAACTTTGTTTATTGTTTTCTTGGGCTTATCATCTCGAAGGGTTTTACTTGTATCCTCGTCAAGAGAAGATATCACACGAGTTATTTTTTTATTTCCCATTGGGACAATATACACGTCGAAGAGGATACACCATTCTATCTTTTTGTTCAGGTCTTATTAAACCGTATTTTTCCTAGATGAAGCTGTCAAACGATTGCTTTCTATAAGATCAATATTTCTCTTGTTCCCTTTTCCCTTGAATGCAATCCTTTTTTCAACTAGAGTACATGTGTAGGACCGAGAATGCATATATTGTAGAAGCCACAGAAAGCAAGAGTGGATTCTAGGAAACCAGACTTTTAAAGATGTCTTGGAAACAGGTCTCTTCAGATATGCCTGGAATTTAAAATGATCCTAGCGAAAATAAAAGGCGGTACCTGGAAAAGGTCTAATGAGATTAGACCTTTCCCCCAAACCGAATATAAGAAGTTAAATTGAGATATGTAATTTTGGCCATTGAATGGATAAAAATGGTCTTTGGTTGTCACCAAGCCTTTTCCGAGGTGAAATAGTTTAAAAGGAATGTCTAACGTCTGAGAAAACTTGGGAGAAAATGTCCTTCTAGAACCACTGACATGTAAGTGAAGTCTATTTATGAGCTTGTATATACTGCAACCCTCCAAATCTATGAATAACCAGAAAGTATGAAATTATAATATTTACAACTGAATATGTAGCTGTACATAAATTTTTAGCACTGTTGTGAACTATTAACATTTTTATGTAATGTTCTTGAAAAAAGCTGACCAAAGAAGCTAGGGGTCAGCCACGTCCCACCACCTGGTGTAAGTCTACATCTCAGAGTACCAAACGTTCCACGCAGTTTCGCCACGCATCGCACAGCTCCATCAAACATGACACATCCCCCACGAACCTTGGTAGGGTTCCGCCACACTTGATACAGTTTCACCACGCTTGCTACGCTCCAGCTGATATACGTGATTTCTGAGAGTCAGCGAAGCCTCGTAAGGGAACTTAGAAAATAGAGAAAAAAAAGTCGGCAACCAATAGTACTCTTTCAATAGTAATCCTTTTTTTAATTGCCTAAATTTGGACTAAATTATGAATAATTAATTCAAAGTGTATTTACCTCTAATTGATTTTCGTCTAAAATAATATCAAACATATCAGGTGGGCATTGAGCTAATTTTTCTGCTGCTACCATTTGCACATTTAAATTTCTCGTCTGTGATTTTCCTCTGGATTTTATTAGCCTTTGTAGCACCTGAAAAAGACATCTGTATTCAAATTTGCAGCTTAAAACAGGTTACATGATGACATCTTAGAAAATATTAAACTGGCAAAATGTTCATATGATATATATGACGACGATAACGTTTGACAAATGTAATCCCTGTTATACCTGCCTCTTTTTTCCATTGCTCATTTCCGGCCTGAGGGGATGAGACATTCTCTTAATGTTTAGATTCAAACGGCTTCCTAGTGAGAAAAAACTCCACATATTGCCATTAAAGGCAATTAAGAAAACTCATGAGAACGAGCCTAATTGAAAAACCCGAGGACAAAATTCGCCGTTTTCCATTTTAACTAGCTTTCGATAAACCCATTAGATTTTTTAGCTGCTTCTTGGTGATACTGATGATAAGAAAATGAACACCCGTCGGAGTACCAGCAATTCTTCTCCAAATGAAGTTTCGTAGCGAAAAACTTATTTTTCCTACGGTCTCCATAGTAGGGCCTACGGTCACAAGTAGGGGTGACCGTAAGAAACCACCGTTTTTTTTAATTTCAATGTTTTGCTAACTATAAACTTAAAAATACATGAACAAATCTAAAAAAAAGGAAAAAATACGGAAATATCAACAGTAGAAGCGTTAAAACTTCACACACTCAAGATAATTGGCTTATGTGTCCACGATTTTCTAAATTTCAGAGTTTTGCTAAATACAAGCCTCAAAAAATACGTTAGAACTTCTAAAAAACTAAGAAAATAAAAGGGAAATATCAACAGTAGAGGCGTGAAAACTTCAAACAATCACGACAACCAGTCCATATGTTTTTCTAGATTATTAAAATAACTTTAAAAGTGGCAAAAAAGCTGTTTTCCTATGGGCACTACCGTATCCGTTATTGCTACAGGTAGGGGTAATCGTCGACAACATTACAGCCACAGAAAGGGTGGGCCTAAGAAGCAATACAACCACTGATAGGAAGGACCGTCGGAAGCATTACAGCCACAGGCAAGGGGGACCGTCATAAGCATTAGAGCCATAGATATGGAAGACCGTGGGAAACATTATAGCCACAGGCAGGGAGGACGGCTAGAGGCATTAGAGCCAAAGGCAGGAGGATCACCGGAAATATTACAGCCATTGGGAGGTAGGACCTTCGGAAGCATTACAAGCACAGACAGGAAGGATCGGCGGAAGCATTACAGCCACAGACAGGGATGACCGTTCGAAGCATTACAGCCAGAGGCAGAAAGGACCGTCAGAAGCATTACAACCCCCTGCAAGGGGGCCGTGGGAAGCATTACAGCCACAGACAGGGAGAACAGTTTGAAACACTACAGCCACAGACAGGAAGGGCTGTCGGTAGCATTACAGCCACAGACAGGGAGAATAGTTTGAAATACTACAGCGACCGGCAGTAAGGACCGTCGGAAGCATTGGAGCCAAATGCAAGGAGGACCTTCGGAAGCATTACAACCACAGACAGGAAGGACCGTCGAAAGCATCACAACCACAGGCAAGGGGGGCCGTCGGAGTATTACAGCCACAGACAGGGAGGACCTTTGGAAACATTACAGCCCCAGGCAGGGAGGATCGTCGGAAGCAGTAGAGCAGGCAGGGAGAACTTCCAGAATCATTACAGCCACAGGCAGGAGGACCTTCGGAAGCATTAGAAGCACAGACAGGAAGAATCGTCGGAAGCATTATAACCACAGGCAACGGAGCCATCGGAAGAATTACAGTCACAGACAGGGAGGACCGTTGGAAGCATTACAGCCGCAGGCAGGGAGGACCGTCTGAAGCATTGTGTCCATCCTACTCACCTCTGGTAAAAAAGAAGTCACGTCAGTGCTAGACATGAAAAAAAATCCCCTGTTTTTTAAGATGGGGACTTCTAAGTCTCCAGCATCGAGTTTTTGACAATGACAATTCAAATCGTGTAGTTTAGATTTCGATCCATCGCCATTTTTGAAGAGTTCCATGCTTATTCAAAATCCCCAAAAATGATTTTTGCAATAACCTTTCACTATTAACTTAGACTTATATAATTGTCATCATTCCTGAATCACCCTTAAATGAGATTTTTCTTACTAGACAGTTTGTATTTTTCCGAACGTGTTTTTAAACTTTCAGTTACTACGGGGTATGTCTCGTTCTTAACCAGGTTGGAGCTATTGCTGCAACTACGAGAAAACATATTTTGCCACTGGTTTATATACTGGTTTTTAAGAGGGAATATACCTAGTAAGGTTAATATTTATAATATTAATTGATAGTCACTTTGGTTTACAACAAGATATAAGACAAAAAGCCCGAAGTTAAAATCACTACTGTCAAACAGATAAATACGCTTAAACAGTGGTGTCATTTCACAGATATGTAGAGAAAAGAGGAGCACAAAACATTTTTTGAGAATCTAGGGGGGGGGGCGGGCTTTTACTTTTTTTCAATATTTTCAAAGAAATACCAAAAAAGGTACTTTCAATGAAAATGCCAAAAAAGATGTATCGAAATCTGGGGGCAAGGGTGGCGAACGTCCCCTGTACCCTCCTCCCAAGTGATGCCGCTGCGTTTAAAAGCTCAGGTTAGCTCTTTTTTCTTCTGTACATTCCTGTCAAAACTTTTTATTTTCTATACATGTACATATAACTTTGTTTCGAAAGGGACATGAAGGGGCACAATAGCCAGAAACTAGGTAAATATACATTATTTTGTGCAGTGTGAGTACAAGTTAGAACTAGACGTCTTCCTTGAATGACCAGATTTTTTTTACAAATTCTCCATTACAAATGGTGCTTACATAAAAAAAATAGAATAATTACCTTGGGGGAGGAGATTTTGAGGTAGACTATAATTGGTGCAAGAGAAGTTTTGGCTAGTTGTGAAGGGTGGTTGATAGTATCACAGTCCAGAACAACAAGCTAAAAAACAAAAAAACATAATCATTTTAAATATCTACCTGACCAAGAAGCTCAAATTTAAGATCTATAATATAAGATCAAGCCGTATAAAATCTATGAAAAAAAATCAATAGATTAAGAAGATTTAATTAATTATGATTACATTTGCCACTTTTTACAACCATTTAAGTCAATCTTCATTTTTTGTAGTCATTGTTGATTGGAGCGCAATACATAAGCGGGAGAGATTGTGAAGAGCAGTCGATTATGAGGTTTATCCCCCAAAAAAGATCCTAAAAATGAATTGTTTTTCTATATTTCATCCATATGTTAGCTACGGACGCTCTATATGGGCAAGTAATTTTGTAACATGTTTCAAAAGAGCACAAAAACTTCAGAATAGAGCTGTAAAATTATTATCGGAATTTGTTGATTCTGATGAGGTTCCTGCTCATGAAAATTTTAAAAAGAATAATTTAATGAATGTATCCCAAATTCGAGATTGCCAAGTCGCGATTTTCTCACAGAATATAAATTGACATCTATCAAAAAATGAGAATATATTTATACTTAAACTAAAACAAAAAAGGTCAGCTAACCCCCGGCCCATAACCCCTAAATAGATCTCACAGGTTTTACAGGTTTTATTTATAAAAAATATAAATAAATAGGAAAAGAAAACTCACATATTAAATAAACAAACTCCATTCACTGTCGTATACAATCGAATGCTTATATTGACACACCTTCTCACAGAATATAAATTGACATCTATCAAAAAATGAGAATATATTTATACTTAAACTAAACAAAAAAGGTCAGCTAACCCCCGGCTCATAACCCCTAAATAGATCTCACAAGTTCATCACCCAATGTTTGAATTATAAATTGAACAGATTCAGGGAATATGAGCAATTAAATATGGGCAGGGAATTCAGGGAAATTATAGAAATAAAAAAGATAATATATGGGGGTATTAGTATCAATAGAGATGAAGGGGATTTTAGGATCAATTCGATTTATAATAGTTTAATTAAAAAGCAGGTAAAATTTTCAACCAGTACTATTTTTAATAATCGTTCGGATACGAATGATGACCTTGCGGACAAAGGTCAGACTGGGTTAAATGCTAGGAAAGGTAAACGAACTGCAGCTAAGCTTACAAGCAAATGAATCTGTTCAATTTATAATTCAAACAATGGGTGATGAACCTGTGAGATCTATTTAGGGGTTATGGGCCGGGGGTTAGCTGATCTTTTTTGTTTTAGTTTAAGTATAAATATATTCTCATTTTTTGATAGATGTCAATTTATATTCTGTGAGAAGGTGTGTCAATATAAGCATTCGATTGTATACGACAGTGAATGGAGTTTGTTTATTTAATATGTGAGTTTTCTTTTCCTATTTATTTATATTTTTTCTTTCGTTTTGTTTAGTATGTTTTTTATGTTTACGTAAGAAATTTTTTTCCGTTGAGAAAGGCTCCCGGATGTGGGGCCGAAATATTCGGAGTATTTGTGTTTAATTAAATGTGTTGTATTCACTGCTTTATAGAAATTAAAACCCGTTTTTCTTGTTTAATTTTTTTGTAAATGGAAAAGCAGTGTGGTCTAAGAAATTATTTACGCGATTTTCTCGTATAAATATTTGAATCAGCTGCTCACCCCTGCTTTTGAAAATCTTTTTACTTTTAATAGAGACCGTCATGATCATAATACAAGAAAAGCTGATAACTTAACTGATGAGCTTAGGAGCACCACACGGGCATCTTTTGTGATTCGCCATTATGGTGCCCATGTTTGGAATATATTGCCCGAACGTGTGAAAAATGCACCTAGTCTTCCGGCTTTCAAGTCACGGGCAAAGAAGTTTCTTTTATCTAGTGAGTGAATTTGATGTCAAGCCCACTCCAGGTTGCCATTCTGTTTAAGGTATTTCCCCGGTTTTTTTTCTATCTACTTTTTGTCTTTTCCTCTTTCTCTCTTTTTTTTCGTTTATTCCTTCATCAGATGAGTTTCTTGTGCGTTGAGTAGCTTGGTATGAATGTTGTTTTAATTAGCTGAGAGCGATAACCTCGCTTGCCCTTTCAAGCTTATTGCCTTTCTTGGCAGGCGAAAGGCGAATAGTGTTTATTTTCTTTTTTAATAAATGTATATCTCATATATCTCATATCCAAACAACTTATAGCAAGTGACTGGCACTTAAGTGCCATTCTAACTCGTGCTTAGTTCGAAAAAATTAAACAAAAAAGTCACTTGCTAGTTAATAGTCACTTGCTGAAAGTAAGGAGCAACATTAATACTTAAGACGAACAGAAATTATTACGTATATGAAGGGGGTTGCCTCCTCCTCAACACCTCACTCTTTATGCTAGAGTATTTTAGTACTTTTGAATAAAGCTTTTTATTGTTCAAATTAAACGACCCTTGTGTTTCAGGAGTGGTTCTTATAGAATTGGGACAAAATTCAAACTTTAGCGTAAAGAGTGAGGTGTTGAGGAGGAGACAACCCTCTTCATATACCTAATAATTTCTGTTCGTTTTAGGTTTTAATGTTGCTCCCCACTTTCAACTGAAAAAACTTGTTTTTTTTATTTAATTTCTGAAAGTTTTTTAAATAATCCCAGGAAATCTGGCCCTACCTCCACGGAGAAATACCGTCCCTATGGATATATCCTCTAGACAATTCAGTCCTGGTGAAGATTTACCCAGGACAATTACTCTTAACAACTCCATTCGTAAAATTAAGACGGAAAAGAGAAAGCAAGAAATATAAATAGAACTGTGTATAGGAATTCAGGCAAATTCCCCCAGTGTATAATTTCCTCTGACCAGTTCACCCCCTGGAAACTTCCCTCCCCATGGAAAGTTCCCCCATGAAAAAAGAAAAAGCAGAAAATTCGTCTTCCCACCCTAAAATGTATGCATGCTTCCCAATAACAAATATTATGCGTAAACAATGGGCAATTTTTACAACTTAGGGACCTTTCCTCTGGGGCTTTGGGGGGGGGGTCATGTTATATCCAAAGGCATAGTTATTGGGCCTTTCAACTATGATGAACAAAATGGCTATATCAAAATTTTAATCGGACGATTTTGAGGGAAAAGGGGTGGGGAGGGTTCCTAATTGCCCTCCAATCTTTTTGGTCACTTTAAAGAGCACTAGAATTTTAAATTTCCGTTCGAATTTTAAATTCCCTCTCACTATATTCTAGGACAACTGGATCGATACGATCACCCCTGGAAAAAAAAACAAACAAAAAACAAATAAACACGCATCCGTGATCTTTCTTCTGGCAAAAAACACTAAATTCCACATTTTTGCAGATAAAAGCTTGAAACCTCTACAATAGGGGCATTTCCCCCTTTTTTTGAAAACAAGGCAAATTTTCTCAGGTTCGTAACCTTTGATGGGTAGACAAAACTTAATGAAACTTAAATATTTGAAATCAGCATAAAATCCGATTCTTTTGATATTAAATAAAAAAAAACAGATTTTTCCAACGGAAAGTAAGGAGCGACGTTAAGACTTAAAACGAACAGAAATTATCCCATATATGAAAGGGGCTGTCCCCTACTCAACGCCTCGCTCTTTACGCTAAAGTTTTTTATTCTTTAAAAAAATAGAGTCTTGAGTAAGTCGAACTTTAGCGTAAAGAGCGAGGCGTTGAGTAGGGGACATCCCCTTTCATATACGGAATAATTTCTGTTCGTTTTAAGTTTTAACGTCGTTCCTTACTTTCAGTTAAAAAAACTTGATTTTTTAATTTAATTTTTGAACGTTTTTGAATTAATGCAGGTTTTGATTTTGGCTGACCGTACATGAATAATTAAAACAAAATTTGTATATTAATTTTACTTTTATTTGGTTAAATGGCTTTCACGAAACTTGTTTAATTTTATTTACGAACCTCTTTATTAGTAATAAATATACGTAACTTACGAATTAACTTACGTAACGAACTTCTAAATTCATATATTTTTAATACGTATATTAGGAGTTCGCCCCTAAGTCAATACCTTGCTCTTTAAGCTAAAGTTCGAATTTTGTTCTAATTCTTTAAAAATGACCACTTAATCACAAAGGCCGTTAATTAGAATAAATAGCTCCTATGAAAGTTCTAAAAAATCTTTGGCTTAAAGAGCGATGTATTGACTAGGGGGAGAACCCAATAATATAGGTAATATTTTCTGTTCGTTTTAAGTTTTGATGTTGCTGCTTACTTTCAGTTGAAAAACTTGTTTTTTATTTAATTTCTGATCTTTTGTTTAAATAATGCTGGGAAATCCGGCGTCCCCTCCATAGCAATGTCTCTTCCCCCATGGAAACTTCCTTCGTGGAAAGATCCTCCCATATAACCCCCAACCCACCCACCCCCCACTACCAGAAAAATCCCCCCTGAAAACGTATGTATACTTCCCAATAACCAATACTATATGTTAACATTGGGTAAAGTTCATAACTTTCAGCCCTCCCCCCGAGGACTTCGGAGAATTAATTCATCCTAAAAGACATATTTATCATATTTTCGACCATGCTGAACAAAATGGCTATCTTAGAATTTTGATCGGGTGACTTTGGGAAAAAGATGAGCGTGGGAGGGGGCCTAGTTGCCCTCCATTTTTTTGGTCACTTAAAAAGGGCACTAGAACCTTTAATTTCCGTTTCAATGAGTCCTCCCACGATATTCTAGGACCACTGGGTCGATACGATCACCCCTGGGAAAAAAACAAAACAAAAAAAAAACAAATAAACACGCATCCGTGATCTTTCTTCTGGCAAAAAATGTATTGTAGATAGGAGCTTGAAACCTCTATAGTAGGGTTCTCTGATACGGTGAATCTGATGGTGTGATTTTCATTAAGGTTCAATAACTTTTATGGGGTCTTTTGCCCTTTTTTTGAAAACCATACAAATTTTCACAGGCGCTTAACTTTTGATGGGTAGGACTAAACTTGATGAAACATATATATTTGAAATAAACATAAAAATTTCATTCTTTTGATGTATCTATTGGTTTCAAAATTCCGTTTTTTTCAAACAGTTCGTTACCACGAACTGTTTGATATCTATTGGTATCGAAATTCCATTCTTTTGAGTTTATATTACTATTGAGCCGGATCGCTCCCTACTTACAGGACTAAAACCTTATCACTGGGCTTTAAATGCTGGCAAAATTACATTAAGTGATCCGCAATGACTTACTAATCCCGATGGCAGAATTGTTGTTAGTCCAGGACTTTTAGGGTTTGACCCGGACAAAATTGCAATATAAACGAAAATGGTACCAAAATGATCAGAAAAAAATTCTGTACAACATATTAAAAGTCCCCATAAATCTGAGTGGGGCGAGTACCCGAAAAACAGGGGAAAAGGGGGAAATGCGGGGGAAATTGGAAAAAATGCCGAACATGCCCAGAAACTAGTTCAAAGTGAGTTTTCTGTGGCTTTCCCATACGCTGATCACGAAACCGACATCTAAAATTCAATAAAAGTGCTACGAAAAACGGGGGCCACCGGGGGAACAGGGGGAAAAAAGCAAACATAAAGGGGAGGTGTAGAAAGCACTTTGAAATTTATTTTCTCGGGTATTTTAATCTGCAGTTCAGAAAACTGACTTTATAAATGAAGTGAGGAATAAGAGCTCCGCTTTCACGGGAGGCAAGGGAGAAAGAGGGGAAGAAAAGGGACAATTGAAGTCTGGTGTATAAATCAGTTTGAAATGTGTTTTCTGGTGTTTTCCTATCTGCTTATCACGAAACTGACACCTAAAAGGAAAGAAAGAAAACAAGAACCATGAAAACAAAACAGAACTGGAGGAAATAACGGAAAAGGGGAAGGGAAGCCTGACTCCTGAGCCAGCTGCTAAGGTCTAATAAGTAGGCCTATGGACAAAATAACTCGCTTAAGTATCAAAGTTTTACTTTCTTGAATCACCAGACATTTCTTACAACCATTTGAATTACTAAACATAAAGAAAACAACCTCTTGGCAGTGATCACAGTATAAAACTTCAGCTATTATTGGTAAAATTTGTACTTTCAAAGGCAATATCGCTGAATAAAAAATTAAAAAAAGAACTTCAGTAACTATAGGTCAAATCTGCACTTTTTAAGGCAGTAGAGTTGACTTGAAAAACACAGCATTGATGTCACTAGTCGAGCTCCTCGTCTTCGACAATCTCGTTGTCCCTCTTCAAACAGTTGATACCCTGACATTCTCCGCACGCGAACGTACACGCTAATCCATTTTTCTTGCAGCTGCATCGCGAGTTCTCGCAGCCTGTCTTACAGTTGCATCTCACGACGCTCAAAATAGTCTGAGGTGCGGGCAACAAATCGGTCATCACAGGTGAGTATTTATGAGTCTCTGAGGACCCAACCCCAGTCAGCCGGGTCGAGGTCAGCTGGTTCCCCTTTCCAACGGAATACCTGGAGGCGCACTCGCTGGGAGTGGAATGAAGCTTCAGCTTCGGTTGGCGGAAGCCTTTCAGGCCTAACAAACACCGTAGTATTTGACGAAGAAACTTTTTCCAAGAAAATTCGATGTCGCAGCTTAGTGATATCTTCGTTTGGTCGTGCTTTATACAAGCTGAGGAGAAGATATTCATCCGCTTTCACTATTTCATCTTTGGACGATGATTCATCTAGAAACACTTCGCATTTTTTTTCTGAACACTTCGCTCTTCTTCAAGAGAGGTAGCACAGCTTGCTTTCCAAGTCCGAAAACTCGTGAGGTCGTGTCACATCCCAAGAGTACGTGCCCTACCAGAAGTAGCCTGGATACTTCTCCCATTTTTTTTAACTTCGTTGAGGCACCAGAACCGTGTTATCGCTTCTTTTGCGTTCGTTGACGATTCGAAGTAAAGTGTTTTTGCATTAGGCGGGAGGTGATACAAGAGTAGAATCAGAAGGTCAGTGTCGTTGCCAAGAACTATTGTTCCAGAGTTTTTTGCTTTCGTTACGGCAGTCTTCACGATTAGATAGTCAGCATCGTCCTTCACATGGACGACTTCAAATCCTTTGGCTCTGAGTTTTTCCTCGATGTAGCTTATAATTCGCTGTTTGTTCTGAGAGTTGCTCAAAAACTCTTCCTTCTTTTTCTGGAGCTTCATCCCTAAACTAAAATCGATCACTTGATGCTGGCTTCCCTTACACCGTCGGTTGTGGGTAGCATCTTTCGTGGTTGGACCAGCGCTGTATCCATCGAAGACCACAGTAGGGGAGGTACAGCGTCGAGTAACGAAACTAACATAGCTGTCACAGATTGAATCATAAGTATCACCAATCTTCCTAGGTACTTGCTGAAGCAGTCAACCTCCGTCAACTACAGTGACACGATCTGACGTTGGCAGGTGGTGAATCGAGTCCATTTCCACTTCTTTCCATATTGCTTTCGCTAGTGCATGTTTGTCTGGCTGACGCATTATGCCAGAATTCTCAAACAAAGCGGGAGGATAACTGCACAGTTCGTAACGTAGAGTTTCTGCCATGTCATTTTCAGATGTATGGGCAGCAGTCGAAAGACGTTAAAAAAGCAGTGCAGGGTCGATATGCAAAATCTCGCCATCTATCCGTATGTTCCCATCGGATGCCAGTGTAACGACTTTGTCTTTCTTCCTGAATGAAAAACTTTCGACGGATTGGTCATCCATGCGCTGGAGGATCAGCTCACCTACAGCTTTAGCATCCTCTGCATTGACGCCTTTTTGGGCAACACCTTGCTTCTCTTACTGAATGTCGAATTAGAACAGGATTATGTTGACGAACCCACGCGCTTGTTGATAACGGCGAGGAATACGGAATAAAGTAATTTCAGTATCTTTCCGTATTTCTTTCTCGAGTTTTTTGTGCCTTTTCCGAACCTATGGGGTAGCCGAACCTCTATATATCTCATGTATTAACATTTGTAAACATTTCCACATGCTTTCTACCCCTACCCTGTATATTTCCCTTTCCCCCCCCCCCCCCCCCCCATTTCCCCGTTTTATGTTAATCAATTTTTTTATATCATTTTAGTTCTCAATTTCGTAATCACCAGATAGGAATACCCCAGAAAATATCTTTCAAACCGATTTCAACCCCTACCCTGTATTTTTCTCTTTTCTCTCCTCTTTCCCCTGTTCCCCCGTTTTCCGTAGTACTCTTTTTCTATACTGAATTTTAGATGTCAATTTCGTAATCAGCGTATGTGAAAACCTCAGAAAACTCACTTTAAACTATGTTCGGCATTTTTTCCATTTTCCCCCGCATTTCCCCCTTTTCCCCTGTTTGTCGGGTTCCCGCCCCACTCGGATTTATAAGGGATTTTAGTATGTTGTATAGAATTTTTTTCTGATCATTTTGGTACTATTTTCGTTTATATCGCAATTTTGTCCGGGTTCGACACTTTTTTTAGCTAAAAGTCCTGGACTATGAGCTTTGACTTGAGCTTGAACACACAGCAGTTGCCTTGTATTAAAAAAAAAGCAAGGAGGTTGATTGATATAAAGTTATTTGGTGTTTATTCTTTTCCCGAGTCTTTGGTTAAACTCTTATATTTAAATTTCTAAGAGCGTTAGCCTGTAGATAGATTAAACGAAATTAAAGTATTATTTTTTCAACTGGAAGTACGGAGCAACATTAAGACTTATAACGACAAAAAATATTCCGTTTATGACGGGGGTTGCTCCCTCCTCAATCCATTGCTCGTAACACTAAAGATTGTTAGTGCTTTGAAAAGCCTCCTATTCCATTCAAGATCATTTTTATACAATCCTGAAAAAGGCTTATGCCAGCTTTACCTCTCACTAAGACTATCTGTCTTGGCTTTTTCTCCAATTAGCCATGGCTTGATGGCAAATTGACTTTAATTCCGTTGACTTTTGAATGGCAAATTGGTCCGTTGATTTCTGAATTAAAATCAAGTTGTCCTCAAGCCATGGTTCATTGGAGAAAAATCCGAGACAGATAGCCTAAGTGAGAGGCAAAGCTGGCAAAAGCCTTTTTCAGGATTGTGTAAAAACGATGTCATTTTCACTTTTTGTTTGATAGTCTATCATCCATCCATCCATCTTAGGGCAGAACTAAGGTAGATAGTAATAAAACTAAGGGATGGTCGAGATATTTGGGTTAACTCATGATGGACAATGTCCACTGGACTTGTATGCAAAATGGGGGACTGCATTTGCTTGGACTCACAGTGACCTAAGCCAAATAGGCTTGCTCGCTTAGAGTTTCAGGCGGTATTTCATTTGTCCTTCTTAAAGAGCATAGGCAGCGCAATCGCGCTGGCTTAGTAAAGAACGATGTTGGCATAATAATTTTTTTTCCTTTAGACCAGGGCACTTCGTATTAAAGGAGTTGTCGTAGAAGCTTCGAAAAGGGCTCATTCAATTGGAAATTAGAGTGGCTTGTGCCCTTTTTAACAGTCAAAAGTAATTGGAAGGCAACTAACACCCCTTCCACGCCCACCATTTCCCCACACACATCCAATCAAAATTTTGAGATAGCCATTTTGTTGAGCGTAGTTGATTTCCAGATAAAAATTAGGTTTTTGAGGAGGACACTCCCCCACAACCCTCAGGGCAAGGGTTGTAAGTTATGCCCTAGGGGCATATAAGGTTTTTGTAGAAAGCGTTGTCGTACAAACTTCAAAAAGAGCTCATTCGATTGGAAATTGAAAGGGCTAATGCCCTTTTTAATAGTCGAAAGTGATTGGAGGGCAACTAACCCCCCTCTCATGCCCACCTTTTCCCCACACACATCAAATCAAAATTTTGAGATAGCCATTTTATTCAGCGTTATTGAAAGTTCCGGAAACCAGGTGTTTGAGGATGACAACGCCCCGACAGCCCTGAGGGCAAGTGTTGTAAGTTATGCCTTAGGGGCATATAAGGTTTTTATAGAACGCATTGTCGTAGAAACTTCGAAAATGGCTCATTTGATTGGAAATTGAAATGGCCAGTGCCCTTTTTAATAGTCGAAAGTGATTGGAAGGCAAATAACACCCCTTCCTCACCCACCATTTATCCAAACACATCCAATCAAAATTTTGAGATAGCCATTTTGTTCAAAGCAGTTGAAAGGTTCGGAAATTATATATTTGAGGATGATACTTCACCTAAAACCCTCACGGTAAGGGTTGTAAGTTATGCCCTGGGGGCATATAAGGTTTTTAGTGAAAGCTTTGTCATAGAAAGTTGAAAAAGGGCTCATTCGACTGGAAATTCAAAGGGCTAGGGTCCTTTTTAATAGTCGAAAGTGATTTAAGGGAAACTAACCCCCCTGTCACGACCACCTTTTCCCCAAACACATCCAATCAAATTTTCAGATTGTTCAACATAGTTAAAAGTATTAAAAATTAGGTCTTTGAGGATGATAGCTCCCTCAGAGCCCTCGGGGCAAGGGTTGTAAGTTATGACCTGGGGGTATATAAGGTTTTTATAGATAGTGATGTTGTAGAAAATTCAAAAGGGTTAGTGTAACTAACACTCCTCTCACACCCACCATTTCTCCAAATACATCCAATCAAAATTTTGAGATGGCCATTTTGTTCGACGTAGTTAAAAAATCCGGAAATTATGTTTTTGAGGCTGAAACTTCCCCCACAGCCCTTGGGGCAAGGGCTGTAAGTTATGCCCTGGGGGCATACAAGGTTTTTTTATAGAAAGTGTTGTCGTAGAAAATTCAAAAAGGAATCATTCTATTGGAAGTTGAAACGGCTAGTGCCCTTTTTAATAGTCGAAAGTGATTGGAGGGCAAGTAACCTCCCTCTCACGTCCACCATTTCCTCAAACACATCCAATCAAAATTTTCAGATAACCATTTTGTTCAACGTAGTTGAAAGGTCCGGAAATTATGTCTTTGAGGATGACAACCCCCTCACAGCCCTCATGGCAAGGGCTGTAAGTTATGCCCTGGGGCATATCAGGTTTTTATAGAAAGTATTATCGTAGAAACTTCAAAAAGGGCTCATTCTATTGGAAATTGAAAGGGCTAGTGCCCTTTTTAATATTCAGAAGTGATTGGAGGGCAACTAACGCCCCTCTCACGCCCATCATTTCCCCAAACACATCCAATCAAAATTTTGAGATAGCAATTTTATTCAACGTAGTTGAGAGTTCTGGAAATTAGGTCTTTAAGGATGACAACCCCCCACCCAGCCCTCAGGGCAATGGTTGTAAGTTATGCCCTGGGGTATATAAGGTTTTTATAGAAAGCGTTGTCGTAGAGACTTCAAAATGGCTCATTCGATTGGAAATTGAAAGGGCTAGAGCCTTTATTAAGAGTTGAAAGTGATTGGAGAGCAACTAACCTCCCTCTCACGCCCACCATTTCCCCAAACAAATCCAATCAAAATTTTGAGACAGCCGTTTTGTTTAACGTAGTTGAAAGTTTTGGAAAATAGGTTTTTTGAGGATGACAACCCCCTCACAGCCCTCAGTGCAAGGGTTTTAATTTATGCTCTGAGGGCATATAAGGTATTTATAGAAAGTGTTGTCGTAGAAACTCAAAAAAGACTCATTCGCTTGGAAACTGAAAGGGCTTGTACCCTTTTTAGTAGTCGAAAGTGATTGAAAGGCTTGACATTTTTATAGTAAAGATTGATGTGCGTACAATGTGTTATTATTATTTTTATTTTATTTATTTTTTTATAGACCAGGGCACTTGGTATCGAAGGAGTTGACTTAGGAACTTCGAAAAGGGCTCATTCCATTGAGAATTGAAAGGGCTAATACCTTTTATAAAAGTCGAAAGTGATTGGAGGGCAACTAGTCCCCGTCCCCCGTCCAATCTACCATTTGACCATTATGTTTAAAGACTAAATGGTGCCTTAAGATTAAATCAAAATGCACTGTGTTAATGCTAATTCCCAATAAGGCATCTCAGCAGTATCCCAAGAACGACTGAGGGTATGTTCAAACTTTCTGGGCTACTTCTGCTCTTAAAATTTAACCAAATCAAAATAGCGTAAGTGTATCCAAGCTATCAAAGAAAGTAAACAGACTTTTTTTTGCAAATGGTATCGAGTTTTCTATTTCAGGTGAACTAGAGGAGGTATGAAACTAAATTAAACACTACTATTTGTGTCCAGATTTTTAAAAGGGTGTATATTGTTAGAAATTGCTGAAAATTTTTCTCCAGCACACAAATAGCAGGCCAAACTATAAAGTCTTAAAAAAAAGGAAAAGATTTAAAGTATTATTTTCTTTTTCCCTGAAAAGACTTTGTCAATATAAAACGAACATAAATTAATTAAAAAAAAACTTTTTCCACAATATAGTTTTCCAAACAAAAGTAAAGAACTCCATTAAACCAAAAATAAGTAAAAATAAAATCAAATAATCTACCAAGCATGAAACTACCACAAATCAGCATCGATAAATAATTCGAACATAATTTGTACTTTAATGAAAAAAATACAAACGAATGTGCAATGTCAGTTTAATATACACATACTGATATTTATTAATAAAAATGTTAATATTATTTGATTTATTAAAGTTATAAAACTAAAAACATTTATATTTTTTCAGTAAAGTGCAAATTATGCTCTGGCCTTGGGAAGGCATAGGGTCTTGAGCCCTATTCATGTTAATTTCTGCTCGTTTTGAGTTTAACTCGGTTATTTATTGTATTTTCTGTTCGTTTTGGGTTTCATTTATTTATTGATGCTGATTTGTGGTAATTTCACACTTGGTAGATTATTTGATTTTATTTTTGCTGAAATTTTCAATGAAAATTAGTTTTGTAGAATAATTCCTTAATAACGTTTTTACAAAAGAATCTCGGGTGGACGGAAAGGGGTATTAATGTTCATATGGGTGGAAGTTCTGCATAACTTTTAATTATCTCTACAATAGGGTTCTCGGATGCTAAAATACATAGCATTCAATTTTAAATACATTGAAACCTTGTATATAATTAGGAAAAGAAAAATATTACCATTTAAAATTACTGAAAACATGGCTCCTGTACGTTCTTTCCAACCCCCTCCCCCAAAAAGAAATTCCTAGCGAGGCTTAAGATACCCCGCCTCACCTTTTTTCAACTTAGTGCCTTTAGGTGCTACATAGAAAAATATAGTTAAGACGGCACTATAGCCCCCCCCCCCTTTAGAACCAATAATAAGTGCCTACACGGAAAGTGTCTAAAACAGAATGATTTCTGTTAGTTTTAAGTTTGAATGTGGCTCCTTACTTTCGGTTGAAAAATAACGTTTTTTTATATTATTTCTGATCACTTTTCAAATAATGCCCAGGCCTACACAAAATATAATGCGGGTTACCGGCCCCATAAACTCCTGATTTATAACTGTTAAATTATGCAAATAGCTGGAAAATGATTGGTAGCGTCTCGCTTTTTCAGATTTAAAAGATCTAAAGCCAAACTGGCCAGCCATGACAGAAAAAATATAAATACGAGAAACGGGTCTATGGCCAAAAATGAAAACGAAGAAAAAAAAAACGAATATTTCGCCCGTATCAAACCAGGCGTCTTCAGCGTAGACAAAAAAAAATTAAAATGTGAACTCATATTAAAAAATAAAATACAAAAATATTTTGAATTGATAGAAGATGTAACGCTGGCAACTCTGGACGTCGAAGTCATTATGAAATTGGTCTCGTTGGTAAGCAAGTGTAAACCTCTATTTAGTTCTTTCTTTGTACCCTTTTATAATTGGCAGATGTAATGGTTTACGTAAATTCCAAAGATAGTCGATAAACGTTGGTACATGGTCTTTATTAAATAACGTGAGAATACATATAGAGAAAATAAGGTAGCACAAGAACAACTAGCTACGACGAAGGCGAAAGATGGACTGCCTTTAGAAATGAACCAAGAATATAACTTTCCTGGAACGCAAGTTCCAGGCCTGGGAACGACCCCTTTCCCACGACTAGCTTTAGTCCCAAGAGCTCCCCCCTGGACCGCTATCGTTGACACATAAATGCCCAGCTAACTAAGAAATGAGATACCCTGAAAAGCTTCTCGAATTAATGTTAAATACTTTACAGATTCTCCCCCCTGTTTTAAGTTAAATTTCCCAAATTTGGCTTATCCCTTTCTCATTAAACCCCCAAACTTTAATTAAATTCAAAACATTCCCTTCCTAAATTATTCACTTCTCGCCTACTAACATTCTACAGCATAAACTAGTAAAGAATTACATAATATAAACACTACACAACACTTGCATAAGTAAACATTTATACAGTATAAACGAACCACACTAACAACAGTAGTCGGAAACTAGATATTTTAACACTTCATTTTTCTTTGTATACTTTAAAATAGACTTGTTCCCCATACCCCTGAATTTGACGAGGACAAGGAAAGTTGGGATTATGTATAAACTTTGAATTAGGGCAAAAGGAATGACCGGGAAAGTCTAGTTAATCCTGAAAATACCAGCGACAAATAAATGAAATTGCAGAAACTTTAAAAATCATACCATGCTGCAATGACGTCAAGACATTATTACCAATAAAATCCTCGGGGTTTTATTGCTATGGAACGCCTCGGTTTTGACCTATTTGGTTTTGCTCTACTAACTTGTGGTTCGACAAATGGCAGTGCTACTGTTGATATCTCTACATAACTATTAGCGCTACGCATTAAAACCATCCCGTGAGGCATCAGTACCATCCCACGGGACCTCAAAACTAGCTCCCTTTTCCTGGGTAGCCAAACCGCCCTGCGAGGAATAAGTACCATCTCGCAGTGCAACAAAAAAAACCATCCCGTGAGGCATCAGTACCATCCCACGGGACCTCAAAACCAGCTCCCTTTTCCTGGGTAGCCAAACCGCCCTGCAAGGAATCAGTATCATCTCGCAGTGCCTTCTCATTATCATTGAGTCCAAATGTCACCCTCGTCAGCGCAGAAAGAAATTCATCGGAAAAAGAAGACGTGTCTCCTTTCCCCACTATCTGTTCTATCTGTTCATATTGTATTGCAACCTTATACGCATCACCTAAACAAAAAGAAATCTGGACTATTCTCTAACAAATACCGTTTGTAGGACGGTCTGATCCACTCCTTCAATAAATTAAGAGCAAATCTTCCAAGGACTACACCATCATCCCTGGCTTCTAAGGACAACCTACATGACCTTCCTAATTTTTGCATCCTTCTATAGAATAGATATACCCTTTCATCCTTAAATTTGAGCCACGCCTAAAAACTCTGCAACGATTTTGCCTACTTTTTTGCCTGGGGAATATGCTACAAGTAATCCACGTTTTAAACTTGACAAATTTATAATCGAGGGGAGTCAAATAAAAGAAATGGAAATATGCCATTTATCCTCCACTGTTTTACAAAATCAAAAGCAACCTTTTTGTTATATCCAGTTTTCGCCGGGTCAAATATAGGAATAATAACTGACATATTGAGATCAAAATTTGAAAAAGCAATTATTCTAAAAGTTTAAATATTTGTTTTAAACACAGCTCTTTAATTACGGACGCCAGATTTTGGGCAATAAACTTCACCTTTAACAACAAGGGTCTAATAAAATTTACTGGGTTGTTTAGTCTTGCTAAATCACTGACGAAAGATAGTCCGTTCCAAATCCAATTGTAGTTGGTCTCCATTAAATCACTAGCGTCAAATGTAGTCACAATTGAGAATTAATTTTCGATTATCGAATTCAAAATGTTAAATTTTGGTTGGAAACCGTCAAATGTAGATCACACGTCGACTGTATAAAATCAAATAAAAAAAAAATTACCAAACGTAGAATGGCTAAGCGAATGTAGAAATGAACCGGAGACTCTCAGATGTAGAAATTTCAATTAGCAGGTAGAAGCTATCGCGAGGAAATCCATATTAGGCATTGTGTAAGAGCCTATTTCAAAATGTTCATTTAAAAGAAAGTATTTCTCAAGAAGGTGCTTTGAATAGAAGAAAGTTCAATAGCTCGTAACGTTTCGATGTCTTATTAATCAGTCTTTTGTAGTATTTGCAGCTCAATATCACAGTCTGGTAGCGGGCGAAATACTCTTCAATATGTTGCCAGTATTTAGCGTAAGATGTCGTAAGTACTTATAACGGTCACTCAAATCTCACTTGGAGGTTTTCCCCAAGTGATATATGCTCCACTAGTTTTACCGCTTGCCACCACTCTGTAAATCTCTGTTTAGTTCTTTCTATTTATATGCCCTTTTATATATTGGCAGATGTAATGGTTTACGTAAATTCCAAAGATAGTCGATAAACGTTGGTACATGGTCTTTATTAAATAACGTGAGAATACATATAGAGAAAATAAGGTAGCACAAGAACAACTAGCTACGACGAAGGCGAAAGATGGACTGCCTTTAGAAATGAACCAAGAATATAACTTTCCTGGAACGCAAGTTCCAGGCCTGGGAACGACCAATTTCCCACAACTAGCTTTAGTCCCGAGAGCTCCCCCCTGGACCGCTATCGTTGACACATAAATGCCCAGCTAACTAAGAAATGAGATACCCGGAAAAGCTTCTCGAATTGATGTTAAATACTTTACACAAGTATTCCTTTTATTTCGGTTTTAGAGGAGAATTTTATCAACAGGTCTTCGGTTTAGCAATGGGCGCTCCTTTAAGTCCAATCCTGGCTAATTTAGTTTTGGATTCGATAGACATGTCCGCTATTCAGTGTTTTCGCCTGTCTCCTTGCTTCTGAAGTAGGTTTATGGACGATGTTTTATGCTTTTGGGAGCATGGATTGGAGTCCTTAAATTTGTTTCTTGACCATTTAAACAGGTTTGACAAAAATATTAAGTTTACTCTAGAGTTAGAAAAACAAGATAGGCTGCCCTTTTTAGATATTTGATTAATAAAAAGTGATAAAGGTTTACCTTTTTCAATTTATAGAAAACCAACTCATTATGGCAGATATTTAAATTTTCGTTCGTCTCACCCAATTTCAGTAAAAAAAAAGGAACGGTCATATCATTAGTTGATACAGTTTTTAAAATTTGTTCCCCGGAGTATACTGATAGCAAACTATTGTATTTGAAAGATATTATTTCCAGGGGTGATCGTATCAATTCAGTAGTCCTAGAATATCGTGAGAGGGCTCACTCGAACGTAAATTAAAAGTTCTAGTGCCCATTTTAAGTGACCAAAAAAGTTGGAGGGAATCTTGGCCCCCTCCCTCGCTCATTTTTTTCCTGAAGTTGTCCAGTAAAAATTTTGAGATAACCATTTTGTTCAGCATAGTCGAAAATCTAAGAAAAATGTCTTTGAGGATGATTTAATCCTCTACAGTTCCCGGGGAAAGGGCTGCAAGTTATGAACTTTGCCCATTGTTTACATATACAGGTTGTATTGATTATTGGGAAGTATACAGACGTTTTCAGGAGGGAATTCTTATGGTGGAAGGAGGGTCGGAGGACAAGGTAATGTGGGAGGATCTTTCCATGGAGCATGTTTTCTAGGGGGAAGGGAAATTTCTATGAGGGGGGGGGCAGATTTCCCAGCATTACTTAAAAAAACGATCAGGAATTAAATAAAAAAACAAGTTTTTCAGCTGAAGGTAAGGAGCAACATTAAAACTTAAAACGAACAGAAATTATTAAGTATATTAGGGGGTTTGCCCCCCTAGTCAATACCTCGCTCTTTACGCTAAAGTTTTTTTTAGTACTTTCAAAAGAGCTATCTAAGCTAATTAAACGGCCTTTGTGAAAAAAATTTTGACTTTTTTTTTTATGTCTTAAAAAGATAATTGAATCAAGTCTGAGTTTTAACAATGATTTTTACTAAGCTTCAAAATTTGGTTTTCTTTTTTTAAGGTTTTTGAATTGTTGTGATTGCTTGTCCAAATATATACAAATATTTTTGCGTAACCAGTTTTTCTCTTTCAGCAATTTACTGTAAACTTTTCCATGCATGAAATCTTCAATTTTTCCACATATGTGTGACAAATGTGACAACGTCATTGCAATACTAATGTATACAAAAATGACACTCGCATAAATATTTTTTTCCCAAAATAAAGTTTCCGAACGAATTTTCTCAAACTTCTGACCTATCTAGATCGTTTTTTTAGGCCACAATATCTAAGGACGCCAATTTTCCCGAAAAAATATGGAGCCATTTTCGATCGCTTGTCCAAATATATACAAATATTTTTGCGTAACCAGTTTTTCTCTTTCAGCAATTTACTGTAAACTTTTCCATGCATGAAATCTTCAATTTTTCCACATAGGTGTGACAAGTGTGACAACGTCATCGCAATACTAATGTATACAAAAATGACGTCACTCGCATAAATATTTTTTCCCCAAAATAAAGTTTCCGAACGAATTTTCTCAAACTTCTGACCTATCTAGATCGTTTTTTTAGGCCACAATATCTAAGGACGCCAATTTTCCCGAAAAAATATGGAGCCATTTTCTAGAAAAAATAAATACATGAATACATAAGCAATTATGGCTTACTTATAAAGATATATATATATCTTTATATTTATATATATATATATATATATATAAAGATATATAAAGATATATATATATATATAAAGACATATATATATATATATATATATATATATATATATATATATATATATATATATATATATATATATATATATATATATATATATATATATATATATATATATATATATATATATATATATATATATATATATATATATATATATATTTTATCTTATATAATATTTATATAATTTTATCTCTCTTTTCTTTTAAGGTGGTGATGCTCGTGGCTTTAAGGAGGAAGCAGTGGGGAATTTTACTCTCTCTGGAAATGATTGTAAGGGGACCATGTTCACCGGACATCGTCTTCGTAATCTAAGGGTCACATTAAAACTTCCAACGAATTGCATTTATTCTTTTGTCAGCGAAATAAGGAAGTGTGTTTGATTCCCCCTTAATTCCCCAGTGGCACCATTTCATGAAATTTCTTGGAGTAGGGAGAGAGGGGGAATGTATTTTTCTAAGTCTAGGGGGAAATAGTTTATATAATTTTATCTCTCTTTTCTTTTA
Organism: Artemia sp. Qi Xiang Cuo; assembly: GCF_049724085.1. Classification (NCBI taxonomy): domain Eukaryota; kingdom Metazoa; phylum Arthropoda; class Branchiopoda; order Anostraca; family Artemiidae; genus Artemia; species Artemia sp. Qi Xiang Cuo. The sequence continues at coordinate 32,391,820 of NC_142804.1, forward strand.
AGGTGGTGGTAATTTTAAGGTAATTTTATCTCTCTTTCTTTTAATATATATATATATATATATATATATATATATATATATATATATATATATATATATAATATATATATATATATATATATATATATATATATATATATATATATATATATATATATATATATATATATATATATATATATATATATATATATATATATATATATATATATATATATATATATATATATATATTCAATTTCAATTTATTCAAATAAAAATGAAACATAACACCAATAATAATAAGGATCCTGGAAGCAAACTTGTTGAGGACAATAACAACAAAAAATTGAAAATAAAGAAGGGGGAAAAAAAGAAAAAAGAAAGAGAAAACACAGGTGAATTAAAGCGAACTGATTAAAAAATTAGAGAATTATAATATCAAAGTTTAGTAACATTGTTATACAGCGTGCGAAAACTTGTGGATAGCTGAATACTGGAGGGTATTATATTCCATTGAAGTATAGACTTATAAATGGGGGATCGCTGGGCGAAGCTAGAGACACACTTGGGGACAATGAAGGAACGGTTGGATGAACGGAGACCGAGGCCTTCAGAATTATTACAATTAAAATAAGATAATAATTGGCGAGGAAGATTTTTATGGTAAGCAGAGTATGCAAGGGATAGATTTAATTTTTTAATGATTTGTTCAAAGGGGATAAATATTTGAATAATTTGTTCAAAAGGGACCAAATCATTAATATAAAGGAGAAAAAGTATTTGACCAAGAACAGAACCCTGCGGGAAGCCACTCTGGATAGATAGGGGATGCGAGGTCATGCCACCCAGACTCACACTCTGTACTCTACCAGAGAGATAAGAGCCGAACGATGAGAAAGGAATTCCACGAGTCCCTATGTTCTTGAGTCTACTTTATAAAACACTGTGATCAACCTTGTCAAAGGCCTTAGAAAAATCCAGAAATAAGCTCAATACAGTATTTTTAAGGTCAAGTTGGGAACGTATAAACTGTGTGGCGTCGATTAGTGCATGAGCAGTTGAAAATTTGGAACGGAAGCTAGACTGATTAGGATAAATCAACGAATCAACAGGATTAATCCTAAAAAAAGGGAGAAGTAAATCGAAAGATAATTCTCTCGAGCACTTTGGATATAACTGGGAGAAGTGAGATTGGACGATAATTAGTTATCTCAGACGGATCGCCTTTTTTAATGAATCGGGATAGCTGATTTAAATATTTCTGGGAAGACTCCATTGGTCATAGACAGATTTGCTATGTGCACAATGGGTTCACAAACATAGGAAGATGCGGTCCTAAGAAGCTTATTACTTATGCCAAAGAAGTCAGGTGTACTACTATTAGAGAGAGATTTGATAACTTGAAGCACCTCTTTACTATCAGTTGGAGTGAAAAATATGGATCTGGCATTCTTGCTAGGGTGTACTGACTTGGAGGGGGAACAGGAGTTAGCATTTGGAATATTGGTGAAATAATCATTAAAAGCATCTGGTACTGAAATTGGGTCAATTAATCTGCCACTGATGTCCTTAAGGTTAATGGGTATAGATCTTGAATTACTTTTTTTGAAAGAATTTCATTTATTGTGAACCAATTTTTTTGCAAGTTCCCTTTGCAGTGAGATATTTTTGAATAATAATAATATTTTTTGCTTCCCGGACGAGTTTGGTATAGAAGTTTTTGTATTTTTTATAATTAGTTAGGTCCATAATGCTGCTGGTTTTGCAAGCTAACTTATAGATAGATGGATAGATAGATAGATAGATATTTATTGCAACAAAAGCCTTATCGGGCCATGGCAAAATAACAAAACAAAAATAAATACAAAAAAAAACACACAATAAATTACTCACAATTCATCAAAAAAGTTTCTCTATGTGCCATACCCACTCTTACAAATTTACCCAACCTTCTAAAATCATCAAAATTTCTACTTTTTAAAATTTTTTGAATCCATTCCACCCCTCCAAAATCTGTTGAAATCACATCCCTCCTCAAATTTCTTAACTCCTGGCATGTACCCATAAAATGGATAAGATCTTCCTCCTCTCCACACATAGGACACTGGTAAGGACCATTTTTAATCCTATAATTCCCAATATATTTCCTCCTTTCTCCAATACCGAAAAAATTACCACGAACCGAAATTACCCATCTTAAATCCTCACTACTCATCCCCGCTTTAAAGTAAACTTCCTCCCCCCAAACCTCCTTTGCCAGCCCATACAGCCCCAGGGACGCCGAGGATGATTTCTGATTCTGCCACCTTTGAATTTCCTTCTCTATTAGTCTATCCTTTACTTTTTTGCAACTAGCCCCACTTCCACACCTAGCCCCTTGCCCTCATTCTAACACTCACTAAAACCTCATCTATCAATAGTCTCTTTAACCCGGTTTGACCAAGAACTTTTCCTGCCATCTACTAGCATCTCCGCATATGCATTCTTTACTAGCCTCCTACTAGGCAGATTTATAATCCTTTCCCAATAATTTACTATCGGCACTAACCTTCCCACCCTTAATGATAAAAAACCTAAATCACCTTTTAATACTACATGATTAAACTTATCACTAACCCCCATTAACCGCTTAAATTACATCAACTGTAGCCGGTCTACCTTATCATCCTTCTCCATACCCTAAACCTCTACTGCAAAAGACATTACGGAAGCTAGCTTAGTCTGGAATATCCTTTTCTGAAGCCTAAGGTCTGTCAGTCTTACTTTCAAAACACTACTCTTTAAAACTAACCATATAGCCCTAAGACCTTTACTAGCTAAATAATCAATTTGCCCTTTCCACCTACCATTTGAAGTAAACTTGCATCCTAAATAAACAAAATCTTCAACTAGTTTAAGCACTTCTTCTCCTACACTAAACCTTTCCTCTATATTTCCATGTTGTCGAAATACCATAACTACTAACTTTGTGACATTTAGGACCAAACGCTTCTCATTTAGGTATAAGGACACCATTCCTAGCAGTTTTTGAGGGTCAGGCCCATCTTTAGCCACCAATACTATATCATCCGCAAATAACAGAGCAAACACCTGCATTGCAGACAGATTTAGAGTTGGGGCTCCCTGCCCTAGCATATAATCTTCTATATCATTAAGATACAGGGAAAACAACCTAGGTGAAATTGTACAACCTTGTTTAACCTCTTACCTACTGACAATTGCCCTAGAGTAAGAATTTCCTACCTTAAATACCATTCTAACAACCAAATACATTTTAACAACCAATCCTACAAAACGTCTCGGCAGCCCTAACTTTATAAGTCCTTCTACTAACAAATCTCGTGAAACTTCATCGAATGCACCTCGCAGGTCCAAAAAAGCTACGTATAGCCTACCATCCCTTTTCCTCATATACTTCCTAATAAGCCCATACAAAATAAATATCTGATCTACCCCACTATAATCCTCTCGAAACCCTGCCTGAATTTCTATTAACTTATTTGATTCTTTAAGCCAACTATCTAATCTAGCCAACTAACACTTTACAAAATAATTTACTAAGGCTATTTCCTAAACGAATCCCTCTGTAATTCTTATGCAATGCTTGGTCTCCCTTTTTAAAAAGTGGTAAAACTATTGAAATATTCCACTGTTGAGGCCAAACCAACTTGCTAAGGACACTTGAAAATAACATTGATAACAAAGGCAACAAATATACCCTAGACCACTTCCAGAGCCTTGTTGGGATGCCATAAACTCCTGGTGCTGAGGTCCCTCTCATCTTCTTTAGCGAATTCCATATTTCCTCACCTGTGAAAGGCTGCAGTAGTTTGTAATCTTCTTCCTTTAGAGGGAATTCCACAAGGTTTTCCCCGACCACCCACCGACTCAGGCTATCCGTTTCCTCTCTTTTTGTCATCATGCTTTCGAAGAATTCTGGCCAACTTTCCGCCGGCGGGATACTCGTCTTGTCAGAAGCGTTTATAACCGATTTTTTTATTATTTTCCAAAACTCATTCTTGTTACTATTCCTAAATTCCCTTTTCATTCTCTCTGCTTCCTCCTCTTGAAATTTATACTTCTTCACTTTTAACAGTTTCTTATACTCTTCTCTTCGGCTTTTATACATATTATAAAGATATTCCCTCTCCTCATATGAACATTGTCTCAGTAGCTCCAATGTTTGCACCAACTCTGATTTTTTCTCTACGCATTCACCATCAAAAAAACCATTTAACTTCCGTGGTTGTTTCTGAGCTGTAATAACACCTACTTCATACAAACTATCAATTAATACCTTTAATGACTCTTCTATTTTTCCATCATTTGCCAATATTTCTCCCTTCTCTAGTCCTGCCTGAAATTCATCTCCTAACAGCTTAACCTTAACCTTCTCTTCTTCCTGTGATTCTAGCCTCAATGGATCTCTAACTTCTAATACTTCTTCTAATACCTTGCTCCTAAAACCCCCCAATGACCTTTTTAATGCCCTCTTTTTTAACACTTTCAAAGACAACCTAATCGGCAGGTGATCAGAACCCAAAACCGGGACCACCCCTAAACAAGCTCAATCCGGCCAAAGAGACTTATTTACAACTATATAATCTACTACACTTGGATACTTCCCAAAAAAACAAGTAAACTCTCCCCGCTCTTTATCCTCCCCAAACTCTCCTCGCTCTATATAGGTCGTTTTTACGGTATGAAGAGATTAACAGGCTATTGGACATCCAGGGGCGTATATGGGTAGTTTTTCGGTTTGATTTACGGACTGGAAAGGTTGAACTGATAAGATCACTCGGTCCCTGTGTAAAACCATTTGTGGCTGAATTAACATCCTGAGAATCCAAAACCCTGTACCAGTCAAAGGATTTCAAAAGATCCATGAACCGGTTCATATTCACAAAATTATATATTCTATTAGCCGTAGGGGTATTAGTTCTAGAGGGTTGAGTATATGGGAGGGAGTGTAGGGAGAGATAGATCGGAAAGTGGTCTGACACGTCAGAGAATAGTATTATGGAGGACAGGTGGTTTTCTAGGGAAGTGGATACAAAAATGTTATCAATTAGAGTAGCCGTAGACCTCATAGAATCAACTCTAGTAGGAAAAAGGATTGTTGGAAGAAGGCCGCTTGAGGTAAATGTTTCAAAGAAGTTATCACAATCATTATTATTGCTAACATTTAGTAAATTACAATTGAAGTCCCCAAAAACTATTGCCTGTTTGATGACTAGAAAAGTCATCAAACAGATTACAAAAGAAAGGTGTCGGAAATGAGGGTGGTTTATAAAACATTGAAAAAATAAAAGAATTGTCGTCATCACTTATGTCTACAATTATTGAATAAATGCATCTATTATTTATAGGCTGCGAGAATAAGGATTCACTGTGTAATAGCCTGGTGAATTTTAGACTTGACCGGATGTAAAGAAAAATGCCACCAGATGACTTGGTTAATTTTCTTTCAATATGAATAGCTTGGAAGCCAGGGAGGGAAAATTCGTTAGTATCATCAATTTCTGAAAGCCACGTCTCCGTTATTCCAATTACGTCGAAAGGGCAGTAACCGTTATTTAAAATTAAATCTTTAAAATTAGTCCACTTATCTCGTATGCTTCTGATGTTAAAACAAATTACATTAAGTTTGGTCTTTTCCATTAGCTTAGGTTTTACATTTTTTACAAAATCAAAAGTGTCGAGATATTCACAGTTAATTTGGTTTAATGGGTCATCAGGATTAGCTGAGGGGCTAGTAGATAAATTATATCAATCATTATAATAGTTAAAAGCAATATTTTTGCACAGTGATAAATTCGTGAGAAATGTAAAATCTTACTTAATACACATTCAAATATCAACTGTGATCTAAGTTTCTTTCTTAGATTTCTTGCCTTTGACTAGAACAGTGGTATCGATTTGATTTGCAGTTGACTCAACAGGCTTAACTAGCTTCGATGTGGAATCTATGTCCTTTTTGATGGAAGATAGTTGAGCTATAGCTGTTTGTAAGATGTCATCACCTAGGAGTTTAGTGATAGCTTTCTTCTTGAGAATATTTTTGGTTTCCTCAGGCTCATTACTAACCTCAATTAAGTGTCTGACTGTGATATAAGTTGCAAGTCTTTACCATTCTTGGCAACTTTCGGATGAATCTTTTCGAGGTCAGGATGTTGGAGTAAACTTACGTACGAACATTGTCTGCCTCTTTAGGAAATGATAGTGTATTTGCATCTTCTACAACAACTGTTGCTTGGCTTCTAGTGGGCCGATGGGGTGTGGGTTGCCGAGGGATTCTTGCAGCTACAACTGAGTAGGGTAGGTTCATTTTATCCGATGTTCAAAGGATTACGACTCGCTTTTGGTGAGCCAGGCAAGATTGTTTTTGGAGGGTTGTGTGTCCCTTACGTTTACAATTTCTGCAGAAAGGGTCTGACTCAGGGCATTCACTAATTGCGTGGCCTGTTTTCCCACACTTAAGGCAAGACGGATGGGACTGTTTGCAGTGATTTTGCTGTTGCCGTGGGCCAGACAAGTGGAGCATTGTAGGGGCTTAGGTTTATAAATATTATAAAAAAGGGACATACCGTACAAGAATGTTTCTCTGTTTACCTCAACTTTGCAGGAATTGAGGATTGAACGGCTTGGGTGAAGGACTCCTTCTTTGTTTAAACTTAGCCTTATTGTAGTTGAAGGATTTATGAGAAGGCCTGAAGAATCTATTAGTTCAGTTTGTATTTCCTCCACTTTTACACTGGTATCAACACCATAAAGCACATACTTGTGTAACTTTTCCACATCTTTTTTTGTGGCAAAAATTTTCGAGCCATCAAGAATTATTTCTTTGGATTTTGACAGGACATGGTCTGCCGCCTGAGAAGACGTAAAGTAAATATCAATAGACTCGTCCTGCTTGAAAACAAGTTCAAAATTTACCTTGGCGATCAGAAAGACAGCTTTCCTAATTTGCATTATTCGAAGGGTTGGCCATTGGTTTTCTTGATTGAGACAGTATAATAATTGGGGTAATTTGTAGTACTAGTTTCTGGCACACTTGAAGGGAGGGGTTGCACAATCACTGGCGAATGAGTTTCCTCTTTTTGCCAGGCGTCTCCCCTCTTTCATTAGAGTTAGTTGCGGCTAAGGCCTGAATTCCTGGAAAGTGGATAACTGTTTTGGACCGCGTCGTTGGGGGGGGGGGGGTTCTAGAAAGAGTTTTAGAAGAAGGTTGGAAGGGCGACTGGCCAAGGGTTTCAGTGGGAGTATCCTTCTCGGGTGGTAGCCTTAGGGGCTGCTTTTTTCCCGACATTTAGTCTGACGAGACACTACAGATTCACGAACTGTTAATCAGTCTTAATTCAAGGTTACTTGACCAAAAGTAAATATTCAGGTATGGAACTAAATTATTCACTATGATAAATAATACCTTACTTTGTACGAAGTGAACAATCCCTCACAATTATATCCGCAAGTTAATTGCGCAATCTAACACAGTACAGTACAAAAGATAATCTCATTAGGTTCCTAAGTTAGTTCTTTTAGTTCAGATACTAAACTCATACTGATATATACAAAAAAAAAAAAAAAAAAAAAAAAAAATATATATATATATATATATATATATATATATATATATATATATATATATATATATATATATATATATATATATATATATATATATATGCATATGCATATATATATATATATATATATGTAACACTTAAACCGCAAACAAAGATCGCAAAAGTCAAAAACTCACAGACGAATATATAAGACTGGAAATTCCGAAATTCATGTCAGGTGCCAACTGGCTTTGTTTGCATGTGAAACCAGAAATTAATACAAAATGTACAAAATTTATTTATGTTGACAAGCTGATTTCATAGATGTATGACAGGTTGATTGACATTAGTTTACAGTTTAATAGATTAGCCATATTGTAACTATAGTACTATTGAGGAATTGAGGAGATTTCAAGGCATTTATTACTAAGATCTAACCTATATTCACACATAATAATGAAAGTCATCATAGACGGGGATTGAAAGAAAACGCAGTAACCACGCTGTGTAAAAAATGGTGAATGATTTATGTAGACGTTCACTATTTGGTAGCGAATCAATTGTAACAAGGTTAGTGTTTTCTATATACTGCCATTAACTTCAGTAGAAGAAAAAGTAAGAGTTGTTTCCACATTTGACTCGTGAATTAGTTAAGCACGTTTTCGTTTTACGATACGAGACTAACTTTACTATCTGAATTTATTCAGTACAACAAAGATAAATGATAAAAATCTTCATGGTGCTTCAAGGTTATTTATTCAGAACACACAAGAATTTTAATCTGTATATCTGTAAAAACAGTTCTTATACCGGTTTCATAATTTGATGGCAGAATGCATTGGACTTATAGAATTTAGGCTATAAATTTGCACATTAGGGGGGGGGGGGTTACGTATTTGGACAGTGTGAAGTTTTAAACAATTCTTACTTCATAATATGCAGAATAATTATAGCTAACACATTTTGCATGTAAACCCGCTATACTTCACCCCCGTGTTTTTTCCGTGTTTTTATCTTTTTTTTACTCTTTTTTTTAGAACAAATTTGTCAATTTCGTCAATTAATGGCACCTTTGTAACATTCCCCTCCCCCCCAAGATTGTGCTCATTGATGCCCTTGTCACATTGCCCCCCCCCCCCAAGACTTTGCTCTAGATTCGTCCCTGCACTTGAGTGTGTTCTGAATAATTAGCAACTACCATTCTCAAGAGCCATCGATGGCGCACAGGGCGTCAACAATTACCAATATTCAAGGCCGTATCCATGGAAGGGGGTTGCAGAGTTGCCCCCCCTCCCGAATTTTCGCTTGACTCATAAAAACGTAACAAAAATAAACTTTTGATGCGTGTTTAAAGATTTTTGTAGCCCCCTTCTACTCCATCACCCCCCCCCCCCCAAAAAAAAATGCGCTGTTACGTACCAACACTACAGTCACTTGACCTTTTTTACAGGGAAAGATAGAAAGTCTGTTGCCTAGCCTTACGGCAGCTAGGATCGAACTCTGAGCACCGTATTGCCAAGCTACAAAAAAAATGATATTTTTAAAATCTTTCAGCGTTTGCTCTTTCGATATGTTTACTGAAAAAGGTGTTTATTTTAGCCTAGTAATTAATATCGGCACTAAACTCGAATTTTGTTTATTTTTCTCAAGCTGAAACTTGAGCATGACTAAGGTATGAGGAGGAATGGTTCAGCATTCCTGGAACATTTCTTTTGCCAAGAAATTCTCTCCATACATTCTGTGCCTTTTAAATTGTGCTGTGATAATGTATACAATAAATAAATTGAGTTGTTAATTTTATACTGATTGTTCTTTAAGTAAATGTATTAATTTTTTTAAGTGTGTTTTTGCAAAATCAAGTGATAGTGCAAAGATTTTACAAATATTATAGGGATACATAATACAATTATGATTTAGAATTTACAGTTATAATTCTTGAGATTAATTGTCCAATTTTCAAGATTGAATTTAAAAAACCTTTTCCAAGCAAAAAAGATTTGAAGATTTTCTTTTAATATTATGATATCGGAAGAAGAAAAGTATAACGATTATACAACAATAAAACTTTAAACAGACAGGAATTACTATGAATTAATAATTAAAACCTAAATCAAACAGAAATTAAAATAAATAACCAAGTCAAACTTGATATGAACGGAAGTTGTCCACAAATAAGAGTGTAGCTACCGCCTCGCTTAACACTATAAAGGCTAGACTGTCATTTGTGCTTTACTGGAAATGATTATTATTCGAAAGTTTTTTTTCGTAAGACCAATAACAACAACAACAAAAATATCCCAACACTAATCAAGTTTGTAACTAAGAACTACCACAAATACTGGTGAGGCCACCGCTCCCTCAAACTCTCTAAACGTTCTTAGTTTCATTTGAGCTTTATTAAAGACAAGATGTATTTCAAACATTGAATTTATTATTTGTCACTACCCCTCATTTTTGAGAGAAACAATATTTTTTTTATACTTTTATTCATTTTTGTTTTAGTTTTAATTAAATTTCCAAAAATTAAAATTTTCAGTTATCTTGTTACCAAAATGAACAGTTAACCTTGATTTTCGTTTGCAAAATAGTGGTGATCCCTGCACCTGAGATCTGTGTTCCAGATAGTTAAACTCCTAAATAGTGTCAATTGTTAGCACAGCCATTGCAAGAAGTCCATTGCATTGTTAGCACAGCCATTACAAGACGCACCTCCGAATTGTTGAGACTTTCTATCTTATATGTGTAAGTAAGAAACTCCCCTTTCGATATTTCTCAGGAAATTCCCAAATACCAATGAACTTTGTCGAAGTGCCAAAATAAACAGTGAAACTTGATTTTCGTTTGCAAAATAGTGGGGATCCCTGTAACTGAAATTTGTCTTCCAGTTAGCTAAACTCCTAAATAGCGCCAATTTTTAGCACAGCCATTGGGTGATTTTGAGGAGGGGGCTAAATTTTGCCCATTCATATAAATTTTATTCGAGAAAGAAATTTTCTAGTGAAAGAAAATTTTATTCTTAAAATTGTTTATTTATGTGTGTTTATCAAGTGACTTTTTATTTAGTTTCAGTAAAAATTTTCTCCAAGAATGACAGATTCTTAACAAAAAAAAAAGAGCGAATACGTCAACCAGGGTTTCTTTGATGTTTTGAAACTTATTTGAACGTCGAGTTTATACTTTTAGTTTTTTTTTAGGGAAGCATTTTTTTGTTTGTATTAACACAACAATGTGTCAGAATACCTTTAATGAAAAAATATAATTCTATCAATAAAATGTCGCACTTGCAACACTGATTATCACCCTAGATTCAAATGGTATTAATTCTATCGAGAAAATATCGCACTTGCAACACTGATTATCACCCAAGATTCAAATGGTATTAATTCTATCGAGAAAATGTTGCACTTGCAACACTGATTATCAACCTAGATTCAAATGGTATTACAGGCCCATTCTATTGGATCTGTAATAACGGGCCCAAGTTTACCTCCTATCCAAGTGAAAACAACCATTTGTTCAACAAAAAGGTGGATTTCTCCATCCTGTTCTTCTCTGGTAAAAGGGAGAGTTGAACTAGAGCTCTTCGTCAAGTTCACAGTTGAAGTTATCAAGTATTTTGAAATAGGTTGCATAGGTTGCATCAAGACGCTGGGTAATTGTAGATAAGTATTTGAAGTTATCAAGTATTTTGCAATAGGTTGCATTAAGACGCTGGACAATTGTAGACAGAGAAAAACCAAGACATATAGTCCAAGTAATTGAGAGGCAAATGTTTAAATTCCGTTGATTTTGAATTGAAGTTATCAAGTATTTTGAAATAGGTTGCATAGGTTGGATCAAGACGCTGGGTAATTGTAGACAAGTATTTGAAGTTATCAAGTATTTTGCAATAGGTTGCATCAAGACGCTGGACAATTGTAGACAGAGAAAAACCAAGACATATAGTCCAAGTAATTGAGAGGCAAATGTTTAAATTCCGTTGATTTTGAATTGAAGTTATCAAGTATTTTGCAATAGGTTGCATAGGTTGGATCAAGACGCTGGGTAATTGTAGACAGAGAAAAGCCAAGACAGATAGTCCAAGTAATTGAGAGGCTAATGTTTAAATGGTTGGGGCATGGGTAAATGGCAGGAGTATGCATGACTCTCTTATTGGACACATACTTGTCAGGTTAGTTTTTGAAAAGGCATGCCTGCCTAGAGTCTTAGGCATACTGATCAAGAATTCAAAAATTGACATAAGACCGTTAGATTGCCTGTAATGAGAGGCAAACAAGGCACAGCCGCCTATGGTCTTAAGAAGGCTGACCAAGAAATTAAAATTGACAGTTTATAATTATATAAACTGTGGTCAAGTTCAACAAGAGATGGATTAGAGGAGTATGGAAACAAAAACATACTTTCACTGAACAAATCAAGAACGAAAACACATGTTCACGTTGATGGATGACTCCCATACAGCTCGTATCCTTAAGAAAAGAAAAAACAAATTTCCATCATGTAGGCTATTACGTCGTCTAAAGAAATATAATATCCATTTAATTTGATATTATACCGAGATTTGTTCCACGTCTTGGGGTAGATAGTTGATAGATAGACATACTGGGGTAGGATCGGTGCTTTATCTTTCTTCTTCTTATTTTCATTTCTATGTTAGTGTCATTTTTGACAGTGTTATTTCGCAATTTTTCAAATCGATAAAAATGAAATGGCATTTTGTAAAAGTATAAATTTCAATGGAAAATCTTATTGCTAGTCCTAGGAATTTTGATGGATTATTCCATGTTTTTTTTATTCTGATAATGCTTTTTATGTTTAATTCTGATACTTCTCGTAATCGTAAAATTTGGTTTTTTCTTGCTGGTAAACTTATTACACTGATCTTGATTTCGAAGGAAACTACTTATTAGAAACCCAAATACTTCATCAGACCCTCGTTATTCAATGGATGCCTGCTAACGGGGTATCGATTTTTTGACAACCTTATCTTAAATGAGTGTCTCCTTTGGTGATTTTAAATATTATTCTAAGACTAAATTAAAATTACGAGGAGGGAATTTTGAGTGATAATGAACATGGCAATTAGCACCGCAAGATCTAAACAAATATTACGTATGTTTAAGACAACCTGAAGCAGAAAATCACTTTTGTGCAGTTTCATCCGCCTGTAACAGTAGGATTGTTCGATGGGGAGTAGTGTACGTGACTAAGTTCTCGTATACAATCAAATAAGAAAAAGTTCGCTGTAGGTTGAAAGCAGAGGATGCAAAAATACTAATTACAATCTTGGCTAATGGTGAACGAAATAGGACTCTCTACAAACTGGCTAAAAATTGAGCTGTCTCAGGTCTCGTGTAAATCGGCGATCGAAAAACTCCTATAGGTCCAGCCGAAACTATGAAAGAACGGTATTTTTTAAATTTATACACACGCTCATGGTTAAAGAATGTTGAAAAATTTACCTGAAGAGTGCGGGCAAGCTCAAATATCCTTTCAATTTCAGCCTGTACTTCAGCAATACAGGATGATCTTGACGCAGTTCTTTCCATTAATGCCCTTTTATTTGGGTTATTTAATAAAGAACGTTTTGCTAGTGAAATATCAGCACTCACACGGGTAATAATCACTTTACCTTCAAACCTATGCTTTAAAAAATCAAACAAAGCTTTTTGCATCATATCTGTCACTTCATAGCCTTTCAGGGAAGGTCCAACTAATACCACAGGGCGCATGCTTGGAACAACGTCGTATGGAGGTAAGATTTCTTGCTTTTTGAAAAAAGTCTTTTTCTTTTCTTTAGATTTTCCAAATTTGCCGTTTCCTACAGAGTCGGAATCGTCACCTGAAAACGAAAATTCAGTTATAAACGTTTCAAGACCTATTCCCAATTCTCATTGGGAATTGGAAAAAAGCCAAATTAAAACAAAAATATTAAGTGATTAGTCAAAGAAAATTAAAAAAGTATTAGCACTTATAGCTATTTTCTGATTTTCAATCCAACATTTTTGAACACTGACTACGAGAAGGTAATAATTTCTAAGAAATGGTCCCAACTAAAATTAATCTTCCCATATGGAATCTGAGGCACAGCATTATTCTATGTTCAGCAGGAATGGAACCCAAACAGAACATACAGAAATACATAAAACTGGAGTCTATGGTTTAATGAACATGTCATCTTTTTCTTTGTTTTTCGTTCTATTTAAAGATTAAATAAAAAAACAAGTTTTTTTAACTGAAAGTAAGGAGCGATATTAAAACTTAAAAAGAACAGAAATTATTCCGTATGTGAAAGGGGCTGTCCCCTCCTCAACGCCTTGCTCTTTACGCGAAAGTTTTTTATTGTTTAAAAAAATAGAGTTGTGAGGAAGTCAAACTTCAGCGCAAAGAGCAAGGCGTTGAGGAGGGGACCCACCCTTTCATATACGGAATAATTTCTGTTCGTTTTAAGTTTTAATGTCGCTCTTTACTTTCAGTTAAAAAAACTTGTTTTTTTATCTAATTTTTGAACGTTTTTGAATGAATGCAGGTTTTGATCTTGGCTCACAGTACATGAATAATTAAAACAAAAATTTCATATTAATTTACTTTTATTTGGTTAAATGGCTTTCTCGAAACTTGTTTCATTTTATTCACGAACGTTTTTATTAGTAATAAATATACGTAACTTACGAATTAATTTATGTAACTAAATTCTATATTCATATATTTTCGATACGTACATTAGGGGGCTCAACTCCTATTCAGGGCTACGCTGATTAGGTCAAAGTTCACATTTTGTTACAGTTCTTCAAAACTGAATGCTTAATTACTAACGCTATTAATTAGAAAGGATGGATAACCTTAAAGTACTAAGACATCTCTGGCTTAAAGAGTGAGACATTGACTAGGGGTTGAACCCAATCTTATATGTAATCTTTTCTGTTCGTTTAAAGTTTCGATGTTGCTGCTGTTGCAGTTGAAAAACTTGTTTTTTTTATATTTAATTTCTGATCTTTTTTTAAATAATGCTGGAAAGTCCGGCGTCCCCTTCATAGCAATGTCCCTTCCCCTTGAAAACTTCCTTCATGGAAAGATCCTCCTACACAACCCCCGACCCCAGGCACGTACGCAGGAATTTGTTTCGGGGGGGGGGGGCAATTTGTTTCGGGGGGCCAAATCCTTCAAACCCATTATTCTGTGAGAAAAATCAGAAAATTATGGGAAAATGAAAAAAATCGTGAGATTTCGGGGGGGGGGCCCGGGGGCCCCCCTGCGTACGTCCCTTCCCGACTCCCCTCCCACTACCGGGAAAAATCTCTCCTGAAAACGTCTGTACTGTATACTTCCCAATAACCAATACTATATGTTAACATTGGGTAAAGTTCATAACTTTCAGCCCTCCTCCCGGGAACTTCGGGGGATTAAGTCATCTAAAAAGACATACTTATACTATCTTCGAACATGCTGAACAAAATGGCTATCTCAAAATTTTGATCAGGTGACTGTGGGAAAACAATGAGCGTGGGAGGGGGCCTAGTTGCCCTCCATTTTTTTTTGTCACTTGAAAAGGGCACTAGAACTTTTAATTTCCATTCCAATGAGCCCTCCCACGATATTCTAGGACCAGTGGGTCGATACGAACCCCCGGGGAAAAAAAATAAATAAAAATAAACACGCACCCGTGATCTTTCTTCTGGCAAAAAATGCAAAATTTCACATTTTTGTAGATAGGAGCTTGAAACCTCTACAGTAGGGTTTTCTGATACGCTGTATCTGATGTTGTGAATTTCATTAAGGTTCTACTACTTTTAAGGAGTCTTTCCCCTTTTTCCTAAAATCAGCCAATTTGTCTCAGGCGCGTAACATTTGATGGGTAGGATTAAACTTGATGAAATTTATATATTTGAAATCAGCAATAACATCCAATTCTGTTGATGTATCTATTTGTATCAAAATCCCGTTTTTTAGAGTTTCAGTTACCATTGAGCCGGGTCCCAATAACCAATACTATATGTCACATCGGGTAATGTTCATAACTTTCAGCCCTCCTCCTGGGAGCTTCGAGGGATTAAGTCATCCTAAAAGACATATTTATAATATTTTCGACCATGCCGAACAAAATGGTTATCTCAAAATTTTGATCAGATGACTTTGGGAAACAAATGAGCATGGGAGGGGGCCTACTTGCCCTCAATTTTTTTTGGTCACTTAAAAAGGGCACTAGAGCTTTTAATTTCCCTTCGACTAAGCCCTCCCACGATATTCTATGACCATAGGGTTGAAGTGACCACCCCTGGGAAAAAAAACAAAAAAACAAATAAACACGCATCCGTGACCTTCCTTCTGGCAAAAAATGGAAAATTCCACATTTTTGCAGATAGGTGCTTGAAACCTATACAGTAGGGTTCTCTGATACGCTGAATTTGATGGTGTGATTTTCATTAAGGTACTATAATTTTTAGGGGGTCTTTCCCCCTTTTTTCGAAAATCAGCCAAATTTTCTCAGGCGCGTAGCTTTTGATAGGTAAAATTAAACTTGATGAAGCTTATATATTTGAAGTCAGAATTAAAATATGATTCTTTTGATGTATCTATTGGTATCAAAATTCCGTTTTTTAGAGTTTCGGTTACCATTGAGCCGGGTCGCTCCTTACTTACAGTTCGTTTCCACGAACTGTTTGAAAAACTTCTAGTTTGGAAAAACATTAAAAAAAAATTCTGTAAGGTCGGCATAAAGCGTTTGACCATTGAGGAAGAAAGCAAACCCCATTGTTGCCTCACTTCTGTCCGCGAAGCCAACCAAGGCTTCTACAGAACCACCTTAACCAGGCAATGCAAATCTATTTCTTATTATTTTTGATGTTTTAAGTTTATTTTTCTTCAGAATCAGATGAGAATTCATTAATTAATAAAACTCCCCAAAATTACCTTTTTTGATAACTAAGTAAAGTAATTGTCAAACTGTTCTGTCAATTTAATTAACTATACAAATAGGGCAGAAACATGTTCTCCGTACTTAAAAAAAAAAAAAAAAAAAAAAAAAAAAAAAAAAAAACTGTACAAGGAGACAAAGACAAAAACATTATTCTGTACCATTCTTCGATCAGATGCCTGGTAAAAGATTGGGAAAAGTGTTTATCCATGTTTCTTTTTCGTCCGTTTGCTCCTTCTTCATGTACATTCCACAATGTCTCCTTTTGGATGCAGCAATGATTGTGTCTGACACAAGTGCCCTTAGTTTGCCTGTAGCTATATTTTGTCAGGAACTATTTTTCCAGGAGCTGCATTAACCCTGCAGCTCTATTTGGGGGAAGGCTTTGCTGTGTCCTGACTATTATAGGTGAAACAATAAATATTGCAAATTGTACCCATATTACACCAAAATGAATTTCTGGTACACTTGTTTATATAAGAAATAGTATTTCTGTCTGGTATTTTTGGTAGATTGAAATGAACTGTTGCTCTTGAACTGTTAGACTGTTTAATAAAATGGTCTTGGATAATTCTGTCTATAATGCATTATTCCAAAGCTAGAGTAGCCACATTTTCAAACTAGCAACTCCTCTAAAATTTTTACGTCTGTGTAATTTTTCGGGTTGTTTAAAATATTTTCCAATTACAGAGAAATCGGCTATTTCTCCATCTCATCATTTCGAGGTATGGAAATGGTAAAAATCATTCCCTCTCGCAATTACGGAGGAGGATTTGCGAGATGTTTTCCAGAGAAATTGCCTGCGGATTGTTTTGGGTACCCGATTGACTGACCTTATCTCAAACAGTAAGCTGTACGAAAAACGTGGTTCAATCTCACTTTATAGGGCTTTAATGAGAGAAAGGTCGAGATGGCTTGGACACGTTCTGTGGATGAAGGATGACAGGTTACCCAGGGTCGTCCTTGTCGGGCAACCGTCAAAGGCCAAACGAAAAGCAGGTCGTCCTCGAATGCGATGGGAGGATGCCGTGAGGAAATATTTAAGGGGAATGAGAACTTCCTGGGAGGGTGTAAAGACGGAGGCTTTAAATTGATTGGGATGGAGGAGGAGCGTGCGCAGCTGGTCAGTCTGGGGCGGTTTACTGCTGCAGTGAATTAGTAGTAGTAGTAGTAGTAATAATAGATAAAAATCTTGGAAATTAATTTCTTACCTTGAGTTGAAGGTGTCTCTTTCACGATACGACGATAAAGGTGCTAATAACATTAAATATGTATCATATCTTGCATCAGTCTTTTAATATTTTTGAAAGAATTCACGCTAAACCAAAATGAAAATGAATAGAAATAAATTAAATCAAAGTTTTAAATATTTGTTGTTATTTTTGGTGTTTTATATTCATAAGGCCATTTTATATATTTGTGTTATCTATTTTTGAAACACTAAATTATATGTCTAATTTTAAAACATAAATAATATATTCCTGAATCAATTAAAAGCTAAGCTGCAAGATGCTCTTTTCAAAAATGTGTAAAGTTAGTTTATCCAATATTTTCCAATTTACAGCGATACGTGAGAATGAAAATAACATGGAGGACAATAATTCTTGTTAATATAAATGCTAACAAATTATCCCTTTAACGTCAGCCTGAAAGAAAAACATCCCTTGGTTATTTTGAAACCAAAAAGCTTAAATTTTATTCCCAATTTAATCATTTGCTTATTGAATATTCAACTTTGGATTTTATTAAACACTTTCTAAATATTAATCTTAAGCTATAGCCTTGTCAGTTAATCCAAATCCTTACATGATACAAGCAGGGTTGCCACCTGGTGGAAAAAAATCACTAGATTCTTGAAAAATAAATCACAAAATTAGCACATGAATCACTAGATTATTGAATAGAAATCACTAGAATTTTAATACTCTCTATCATTGTAACTAATAACTATTTTGTATATTTACCACATTCTATACAGGCTCACCTACAGGAAGGGAGTAATATTACCCCCCCCCCTAGAAATGGAAGAATACCTTTAGGTTGACTTTTGTTTTTTATAAAGCGAAAATTACCCTTTAAATTTTGAGAAATGCCTTTTTGCATCTTTATGCAGAGAATATAACAAAATCCTTGCTTCCTCCGTGTATTTTCCGGAATTGGTATACCCCGATCACTGAAAATTGGTTATCGGTGATCTAATAGAATTATTTGCTTTTAATTTTTTTTTTTTCCTTTTCGATTCAAAACCTCAGTTTTTTCTAAAAAAGATAGAAACTATTTTCTTTTTACTCTAGTTGAGCCGGTATAACTACTGGGACACCAGCGATAATTTTGACACTTATTTCACCCTTCACAAATTTCGATAAGCATCGGTCTTATTTCTTCTTTAATAAAAGAAAGGGGTACTTGTTAATTATACGGAGCGCAACCAAGAAGTAACGTTATGTTAATCCTAATGAAATATGCGAAAATATGATGAAAATACCATACTTTAGTTTATATTTAATAATATAATTATATTATAAAAACATAATTTGGGCCATATATTCGCACATTTGGGGGGGGGGGGGGTGAGTAAAGTAGCCTAACTAGACCTAATCTTACCCCCCACCCCTGATGTGCAAATGTATAGCCCAAGTTACACAAGTCCAGTCATTTTGTCATCCGTTATCTGTTTTTGTGGTTATTGAACTGGTGTTCATATATCTTACGTTATTCTTATTATCCTCAGCAAATTACTCTTAGAGCATACTTCCATCCTCAGACCTATCCTCAGGGTCTGCGTGGGTCTTGTTAAATTTAAAGGTATAGTTTAGGAACCTTTCAACTATGCTAAACCAAATGGCTATCTCAAACATTTGATCGAACAATTTCTGGGGGAAATGGGAGGTGTGAGGGGGGCTATTAGCCGTTAGATATTTTTGTTCAAATAAAAGGAACACCAAAAATTTTAATTTCCGTTCAAATGAGCCCTCTCCTGATGTTCTAGGACCGTTGCTTTGATACGATCGCCCCCGGGCAAAAAAAAATAACACACATCCGTGATTTTTCATCTGGCAAATAAAACAAAATTCGACACTTTTGAAGATGGGGCGTGAAACCTCTACAGTAGAGTTCTGTGATACGCCAAATTTAATGGTTTGTTTTCAATTAAAATTCTTTGACTTTTAGTGGGTGTTTCCTCCCTCTTTAAAAATCAGGTAAATTTTTGAAGTTTTTTAGTCTTTTATGGGTAAAACAAAGCTTAATGAATCTTATATATTTGGAATGAACATAATTGGCCGATGGTATATTGATTGATATCAAAATTCCGTTTCTAGAGTTTTGGCTACTATTTTCCTCCATTCTTACTGTTCGTTACTGCAAACTGTTTGATATTGAAGCACATAAATCCAAAAACGTAAAGAACAGGACGTTAACTGTGCTTACTACATGTTTCAATTACAAATAAGAGAATTTGGAGAATTATTGGAGTTTTGACTATACACTAGATGTGAAGATTAAAACCATTAGACAATTCCCAGGGTAGATACCCCCCTCTCTTACTCCCAACCGACTTCAATCATCAAACTACAACTGATTTAATATATCTAGTTATATTACAAATCCTATCAGAGGCAACGCTATAGCGTTGCCTATAGTAAAGGCCATACGGCTCCAATATTTTATTATTATTTTTTTTCCAGAGGCACTTCATATGGAAAGGGTCGTCGTAGATGCTTCAAGGAGGGCTCATTCGATTGGAAATTGAAAGTTCTAGTGCCCTTTTTAATAGTCGAAAATGATTGGAAGGAAACTAGCCCCCCCCCCACGCCAATCATTCCCCCAAACATATCCAACCAAAATTTTGGGATATGTATTTTGTTCAGCGTAGTTGATTTCCAGATAGAAAATATATTTTTGAGGAGGACACTCCCCCACAACCCTCAGGGCAAGAATTTTAAGTTATGCCCTGGCTGCATATAAGGTTTTTATAGAGGGCGTTGTCGTAGAAACTTCAAAACAGGCTCATTGGATTGGAAAGTCAAAGGGCTGGTGCTCTTTTTAATAGTCGAAAGTTATTGGAGGGCAACTAGCCCCCCCACGCCCATCATTTCCCTTAACACATCCAATCAAAATTTTTAGATAGCCATTTTGTTCAGCGTAGTTGATTTCCAGAGGAAAAATATATTTTTGAGGAGGACAATCCCCCACAACCCTCGGGGCAAGGGTTTTAAGTTATGCCCTGGGGGCATATAAGGTTATTATAGAAAGCGTTGTCGTGAAAACTTCAAAAAAGGCTCTTTGATTAGAAATTCAAAGGCCTATTACCCTTTTTAATAGTCGAAAGTGATTGGAGGGCAACTATCCCCCCACGCACATCATTCCCCCAAACACATCCAAATAAAAGGGTTTTAAGTTATGCCCTGGGGGAAATCGCGTGGAAATCGAGAGTTCTAGTGCCCTTTTTAATGGTCGAAAGTGGTTGGAGGGCAACTAGCCCCCCCCCCCCACGCCCTTCACTCCCCCAAACACATCCAATAAAAATTTTGAGATAGCCATTTTGTTTAGCGTAGTTGATTTCCATATAGAAAATATATTTTTGAGGATGACACTCCCCTCAGGGCAAGACTTTTAAGTTATGCCCTGGGGGCATACAAGGTTTTTATAGAAGGCGTTGTCGTAGAAACTTCAAAACAGGCTCATTCGATTGGAAATTCAAAGGGCTAGTGCCATTTTTAATAGTCGAAAATGATTGGAGGGCAACTAGCCCCCCCCTAACACCCATCATTTCCCCAAACACATCCAATCAAAATTTTGAGATAGCCATTTTTTTCAGTGTACTTGATTTCCTCATAGAAGATATGTTTTTGAGGAGGACACTCTCCCACAACCCTTAGGGCAAGGGTTGTGAGTTATACCCTGGGGGCATATAAGGTTTTTGTAGAAGGTGTTGTCGTAAAAACTTCAAAAAGGCTCATTCGACTGGAAACTCGAAGGGCTAGTGCCCTTTCTAATAGTCAAAAGTATTTAGAGGGGACCTAGCCCCCCACGCCCATAATTCCGCCATACACATCAAATCAAAATGTTGAGATAGCCATTTTGTTCAGCGTAGTAGATTTCCGGATAGAAAATATGTTTTTGAGGAGGACAATCCCCCACAATCCTCAGGGCAAGGATTTTAAGTTATGACCTGGGGGCATATGAGGTTTTTATAGAATGCTTTGTCGTAGAAGCTTCAAAAAAGGTTCATTCAATTAGAAATTCAAAGGGGTAGTGCCCTTTTTATTATTGGAATGTGTTTTGAGGGAAACAAGCCCCCCCCCCCCCCACGCCCATCATTCCCCAGAACACATCCAATCAAAATTTTTAGATAGCCATTTTGTTCAGCGTAGTTGATTTCCTAATTGAAAATATATTTTTGAGGAGGACACTCCCCTACAACCCTCAGGGCAAGGGTTTTAAGTTATGCCCTGGGGGAGTATAAGGTTTTTATAGAAGGCGTTGTCGTAGAAACTTCAAAAGAGGCTCATTCGATTAGAAATTCAAAGGACTAGTGCCCTTTTTAATTGTCGAAAGTGGTTGGAGGGCATCTAGCCCCCCCCCCCCCCTACGCCCATCATTCCCCCAAATACATCCAATCAAAATTTTGAGATAGCCATTTTGTTCAGCGTAGTTGATATCAACATAAAAAAAATGTTTTTGAGGATGACAAACCCCCCCAAACCCCTCAGGGCAAGGGTTTTAAGTTATGCCATGGGGGCATATAAGGTTTTTATAGAAAGTGTTTTGTAGAAACTTCAAAAAAGGCTGATTCGATTGGAAATTCAAAGGTCTAGTGTCCTTTTTAATAGTCGAAAGTGATTGGAGGGCAACTAACCCCCCCCTTAAAGTCATACGGCTCCAATGTTTGTTATTATTATTTTTCCCAGAGGCACTTCATATGGAAGGGGTCATCGTAGAAACTTCAAAGGGGGCTCATTGGATTGGAAATCGAGAGTTCTAGTGGCCTTTTTAATAGTCGAAAATGGTTGGAGGGCAACTAGCCCCCCACACCCGTCATTCCCCCAAACACATCCAATAAAAATTTTGAGATAGCCATTTTGTTCAGCGTAGTTTATTTCCGGATAGAAAATATATATTTGAGGAGGACACTCCCCCACAAACATCAGGGCAATAGTTTTAAGTTATGCCCTGGGGCATATAAGGTTTTTTTATAGAAGCCATTGTCGTAGAAACTTCAAAACAGGCTCATTACATTGGAAATTCAAAGGGCTAGTGCCATTTTTAATAGTCGAAAGTGATTGGAGGGCAACTAGCCCCCCCCCCCACGCCCATCATTTCCCCAAACACATCCAATGAAAATTTTGAGATAGCCATTTTTTTCAGCGTAGTTGATTTCCAGATAGAAAATATGTTTTTGAGGAGGACACTCCCCCACACCCCTCTGGGCAAGGGTTTTAAGTTATGCCCTGGGGGCATATAAGGTTTTTATAGAAGGCGTTGTCGTAGAAACTTCAAAACAGGCTCATTTGATTAGAAATTCAAAGGGTTAGTGCCCTTTCTAATAGTCGAAAGTGATTGGAGGGCAACTAGCCCCCACACGACCATCATTCCCCCAAACACATCTAATCAAAAGTTTGAGATAGCCATTTTGTTCAGCGTAGTTGTTTCCAGCTAGAAAATATATTATTGAGGAGCACACTCCCCCACAACCCTCAGGGCAAGAGTTTTATGTTATGCCCTGTGGGCATATAAGGTTTTTATAGAAGGCGTCGTCATAGAAACTTCAAAAAAGGCTCATTCGGTTGGAAATTCAAAGGGCTAGTGCCCTGTGAATAATCAAAAGTGATTGGAGGGCAACTAGCCCCCCCACGCCCATAATTCCCCCAAATACATCCAATCAAAATTTTGAGATAGCCATTTTGTTCAGCGTAGTTGATTTCCAGATAGAAAATATGTTTTTGAGGCAATCCCCCATAACTCTCAGGGCAAGGGTTTTAAATTATGCCCTTGGGGCATATAAGGTTCTTATAGAAGGCCTTGTGGTAGAAACTTCAAAAAAGGCTCATTCGATTAGAAATTCAAAGGGCTAGTGCCCTTTTTAATAGTCAAAAGTGATCGGAGGGCAACTAGTGCCCCCACCTCCACGCCCATCATTCCCCCAAACACATCCAATCAAAATTTTGAGATAGCCATTTTGTTCAGCGTAGTTGATTTCCAGATACAAAATATGTTTTGGAGGAGGACATTCCCCCACAACAGGGTTTTAAGTTGTGCCCTGGGGCGTATAATGTTTTTATAGAAGCCGTTGATGTAAAAACTTCAAAAAAGGCTCATTCGATTGGAAACTCAAAGGGATAGTGCTCTTTTTAACAGTCGAAAGTGACTGGAGGGCAACTAGACCCCACGCCCATCATTCCCCAAAACACATCCAATCAAAATTTTGAAATAGCCATTTTGTTCAGAGTAGTTGATTTCCAGATAAAAAATATGTTTTTGAGGAGGACAATCCCCCACAATCCTCAGGGCAAGGGTTTAAGTTATTGCCTGGGGGCATATAAGGTTTTTATAAAATGCTTTGTCGTAGAAGCTTCAAAAAAGGCTCATTTGATTAGAAATTCAAAGGTCTAGTGCCCTTTTTAATAGTCGAAAGTGATTGTAGAGCAACTAGCCCCCCTCCCCCCGCCCATCATTTCCCCAAACACATCCAATCAAAATTTTGAGATAGCCATTTTGTTCAGTGTAGTTTTTCCATCTAGAAAATATATTTTTCAGGAGGGCAGTCCCCCACAACCCTCAGGGCAAGAGTTTTAAGTTTTGCCTTGGGGGCATATAAGGTTTTTATAGAAGGCGTTGTCGTAGAAACTTCAAAAAAGGCTCATTCGATTGGAAATTCAAAAGGCCAGTGCCGTTTTTAATAGTCGAAAGTGATTGGAGGGCATCTAGCCCCCCCACGCCTATAATTTCCCCAAACACATCCAATCAAAATTTTGAGATAGCCATTTTGTTCAGAGTAGTTGATTTCCAGATAAAAAATGTATTTTCGAGGAGGAAACTCCCCCACAACCCTCAGGGCAAGAGTTTTAAGTTATGCCCCGGGGGCATATAAGGTTTTTATAGAAGGCATTGTCGTAGAAACTTCAAAAAATGCTCATTCGATTGGAAATTCAAAGGGCTAGTTCCCTTTGAATAGTCAACAGTGATTGGAGGGCAACTAGCCCCCCCCCCCTCCACGCCCATCTTTCCCCCAAATACGTCCAATGAAAATTTTGACATAGCCATTTTATTCAGCGTAGTGGATTTCCAGATAGAAAATACGTTTTTGAGGAGGACAATCCCCCACAACCCTCAGAGCAAGGGTTTTAAATTATGCCCTGGGGGCATATAAGGTTTTTATAGAAGGCCTTGTCGTAGAAACTTCAAAAAAGGCTCATTCTATTTGAAATTCAAAGGGCTAGTGCCTTCTTAATAGTCGAAAGTGATTGGAGGTTAACTAGCCCCCCCCCCCCAACGCCCATAATTCCCCAAAACACATCCAATCAAAATGTTGAGATAGCCATTTTGTTCAGCGTAGTTGATATTCAGATAGAAAATATGTTTTTGAGGAGGACACTCCCCCACAACCCGTAGGGCAAGAGTTTTAAGTTATACCCTGGGGGTATATAAGGTTTTTATAGAAGGCGTTGTCGTAGAAACTTCAAAAAAGGCTCATTCGATTGGAAATTGAAAGGGCTAGTCCCTTTTTAATAGTCGAAAGTGACTTGAGGGCAACTAACCCCTCTCTCACGCCCACCTTTTCCCCAAACACATCCAATCAAAATTTTGAGACAACTTTTTTATTAAACATAGTTTTAAGTTCTGGAAATTTGGTATTTGAGGATCACAACTCCCCCACAGCCCTCAGGGCAAGTGTTGTAAGTTATGCCCTGGGAGCATATAAGGTTCTGTATAGATAACATTGTCGTATAAACTTCATTGAGGGCTCATTTGATTGGAAATTTAAAGTTCTAGTTCACTTTTAAGCGTCAAAAGATATTGGAGGGTAACCAGCTTCACCCCCCCCCTAAACCCTATTTTACCAAATGCATCCAATAAAAATTTTAAGATAGCTATTTTGTTAAAAATAGTTCAAAGATTATATAACAAAAATTCCGGTGTTGACACAACCCACCAGGGCCCAAGGGCAGGCGTTATAAGTTATGCCCTGGGGGCATATTTAGGTCTTATGGAAGGGAAGCTTGTATTAAATTCAAAGAGGTATAATTTGATTGTAAATTGAAAGTTCTAGTTAAATTTTTAAGATTCAAAAAAGATTGGAGGGTACCTAGCCCCCCCCCCCCTCCACGCCCTTTTTTCCTCAAACCCATCCGATAAGAACTTTGAGATAGCTTTTCGTAAATAGTTCAAAGACCATATAAAGAAAACTCAGGGGTCGACACAGCCCCTCAGGGCCCGAGGGCAGGTGTTGTAAGTTGTGTAATGGGAGAATCTATTGTTCTTATAGAAGGGACGCTCGTAACAAATTCAGAGATGGCTCATTTGATTGGAAATTGAAAGTTCTAGTTCATTTTTTCGAGTCAAAAGATATTGGAAGGTAACTAGCACCCCACGCCCCTTTTCCCCAAATGCATCAAATGAGAATTTTGAGATAGGCATTAAGTTAAAAATTTCTCAAAAGTCAGATAACAAGAAGTCAGGTGTCGTCACAACCCCCCAGGGCCCGGGACAGGCGTTGTAAGTTATGCCCTGGGTATATATGGTTCGTACTAAGTAGCTGCTCGTGTAAATTCTAGAGAGATCTCAGTTGATTGGATAGTGAAATACAACCCTTATTAGAGTCAAAATCGATAAAACACTAGTTAGCCCCCCAAGCGCTTTTCCCCCCAAATGAGTGTGATAATGAATGTGAGATAGCCAGTTTATTAAAAATAGATCAAAGATCATATAGGAAAACTGCTTTACGTACGGTCATTTCGTTAAAAATAGTTCAAAGGTCAGATAAGAAAAACTCCTGTGTCGACACAACCCCCCTCCAGGGCTAGGGCAGGCGTTGTAAGTGTTGCTCTCGGGGCATATACGGTTCTTATGGATGGTATACTCGTATAAACTTCAGAGAGGGTTCATTTCAATAGAAATTAAAAGTTGTAGTTCATTTTCTCAGAGTGAAAAAGATCGGACGGCAACTAGCCCCTCCCGCCCTCCACGTCTTTTGGCGTATCGGATGGATAAACCCATCAGATAAAAATTTCAGGTGACCATTTTGTTAAAAATAGTTCAACCATCAGATACTAAAGCTCCAGGGTTGACACAACCTCCCAGAGTCAAGGGACAGGCATTATTAGTTATAGGCCTACTCTGGGGATTTATATGGTTTTTATAGAAGGGATACTCGTATAAACTTCAGAAGGGCTTATTTGATTCAAAACAGAAAGTTCTAGTTCACTTTTAAAGAGTCAAAAGAGACCGAAGCTTAACCTAGTCCCCCCACGCCCTTTTTCCCCAAGCCCATCCGATAAAATTGTGAGATAGCAATTTTGTTAAAAATAGATCAAACATCAGATAATAAAAACTCCGAGGTTGACACAAACACAATTTTTTCATTTTGATATTGTTACTTTGATATCAGTTTTGATATTTTGATGAATATTAGATTTTTTTTTTTTTTAAGGTTCGATTTTGAAATAAGGAACTTTTAAAAATTTGAATTTTTTTGCAATCAAAAACGAACAAAAATTAATTAAAAAAAAACTTTCCGAAAAAATAAGTTTTTTCAAAGAAAAGTAAAGGCCATTTTAAACTTAGGCTCAGCAGATACATATACCTTTTAAAATTCAAACTCAAAACGACCAGAAATTACTATTAAAGAATAAATGAAACCTAAAATGAATAGAAATTAAATAAACAATCATAGCAAAAACATACAACAAGTTATCATATAAATGAATAAAGAGACCTTAAATCGAGTAATGCTTAGATTGAATATGAAAATCAAGCTTAAGACGAAAAAAATATTTTCCTATTGAAGTACAAATGAAACTTAAAACGAACAGAAATTAAATAAACAATCAATTCGAACAAAAAAACATTAGATATTAATTTAAATTAATAAGTATATCTTAAAACGAATGAAAATCAAATTTAATATGCGAATTGAGCTTGAAACACACAAAAATCCCCAAAAACTAGAGTTCGCATATGACCTCCTTCTCTTACTGTAAAAGTCTAAGACTTACTGCATCATTGGTGCTTTGATGAAAACTATATGCGTCTTGAACAGTCTTGAAAAGTATAAACAACATCAAATTGAATATTTTATGCATAATGATATTAATTGTTGAAAGATTCATCAGTTCAAGAATTTTTTTCGCAGTAATTGTGTTTTTATTTTCAATGCTGTAAGAACTGGAAAAGAAAATATTCGTAATATAATCCGTTTTTAGTTAAGCGCTTTTTATTTTTACAGTTTTTTGGTTTTTATTTACAGTTAGGAAATGAGGCAGTATCCAATCACTTGTTTGTAGGGAAACTATATTCGTCTTTAACAACTTTAAAAAGAGCTAATAAACGAAACTGAATATTTGATGTATAATGATATTAATTGCTGAAAGCTCATCAGTTCAAAATGTTACCATAATTTTAATGTTTATTTTCGGAGATAAGTACAAAAAAAAATATTTATCACAAAATTGGTTTTCAGCAAAGTGCCAATGACGCAGTAGGTTTTAGACTTTTACAATGAGAGAAGGAGGTCATACCCAAACTCATGTTTGTGGTGATTTTTGTTTGTTTCAAGCTTAATTTGCATATTCAATTTAAGTTTCACTCGTTTTAAGATTTATTTATTAATTTATATAAATACCAAATGTATGTTTGTTTGCATTGATTTTTTATTTAATTTCTCTTAGTTTTAAGTGTCATTTGTATTTCATTAGGAACATATTTTTTTTCGTCTTAGGCCTAATCTTGATTTTCATGTTCAATCTAAGCATTGATCGCTTTAAGATCTATTTATTCATTTATATCATTACTTGCCGTATGTTTTCGCTATGATTGTTTATTTAATTTCTGTTCGTGTTCGGTTTCATTTATTCTTTAATAGGGATTTATGGTCGTGTTGAATTTTGATTTTTAAATGTATTTTTAGATCCTGAGCTTAAGTTTAAAATGGCCTTTACTTTTATTTGAAAAACTTATTTTTTCGGAAAGTTTTTTTTAATTAATTATAAAAAGCACTAAGTCCTATTTTTTTTCAATGATTTGTTTTTTTATTTAGAAAATTACATTTAATCAATACCCACTATCTTATTTAGCGTAAAGGCCATACGGCTCCAATGTTTCATTATTTATTTATTATTATTATTGTTTTCCCAGAGGCACTTCATATAGAAGGGGTCGTCGTAAAAACTTCAAAGGGGGCTCCTTCGATTAGAAATCGAGAGATCTAGTACCCTTTTTAAGGGTCAAAAGTGATTGGAAGGCATTTAACACCCCTTCCATTCCCAACATTTTCCCAAACACATCCAATGAACATTTTGAGTTAGTCATTTCCCTCTAGTCAGTGGCCTTTTAGATAGAAATTATTTTTTCAAGAAGAACACTCCCCCACAAAGGCAGAGACAATTGTTGTACGTTACGCACTGTGTACATGCGAGGTATTTAAAGAGAGCTTTGTTATAGAAACTTCAAAAAGGACTCATTTAATTGGAAATTCAAAGGGTTGTAAGTTATGCCCTTGGGGCATACAAGCTTTTTATAGAAAGCTTTGTCGTAGAAACTTCAAAAAGGGGTCATTCGATTGGTAATTAAAATGCCTAGTGTCCTTTTTAATAGGCGAAAGTGATTGGAGGGCAACTAACGCCCCTCTCACACCCACCATTTCCCCTAAAAAATCCAATCAACATTTTGCGATAGCCATTTTTTTCAACTTGGTTGAAAATTCTGGAAATTAGGTCTTTGAGGATGACAACCCCCGCCCCACAGCCCTCAAGACAAGGGTTGTAAGTTATGCCCTGGGGGCATGTAAGGTTTTTATAGAAAGCGTTGTCGTAGAAACTTCAAAAAGGGCTCGCTCAATTGGAAATTTATATGGCTAGTGACATTTTTGATAGTCGAAAGTGATTGGAAGGCAACTAACACCTCTTCCACGCCCAATTTTTCGCCATACAAATCCAATCATAATTATGAGATAGCCATTTTGTTCAGCGCAATTCAAGGTTCTGGAAATTATATCTTTGAGCATGACAAGCCCCCCCCCCCCAAGGTTTTCAGTGTAAGGGTTATAAGTCATGTCCTGGGGGCATATATGGTTCTATGGAAGGAATGCTCGTATAAACTTCAGAGAGGGCTCATTTGATTGGAAATTGGAAGTTCTAACTCACTTTTTAAGCGTCAAAATATATTGGAGGGTAAATAACCCCCCGCCCACACCCTTTTTTCCCAAATGCATCCGATAAAGATTTTGAGATAAAAAATAGTTCAAAGGTCATATAACAAAAACTCCGGTGTCGACATAACTCTCCAGGCCCCGGGGGGAGGCGTTGCAAGTAATGCCCTGGGGCCATATATGGTTCTTATGGAAGGGATGCTCGTATAAACTACAAAGAGGGCTCATTTGATTGGACATTTAAAGTTCTAGGTCGCTTTTTAAGAGTCAAAAGATATTGGAGGGCCCCTAGCCCCCCCCCCTCCACGGCCTTTTTTGGGGCAACTAACCCCTCTCTCACGCCCACCTTTTCCCCAAACACATCCAATCAAAATTTTGAGACAGCTTTTTTATTAAACGTAGTTTTAAGTTCTGGAAATTAGGCATTTGAGGATCACAACTCCCCCACAGCCCTCAGGGCAAGTGTTGTAAGTTATGCCCTGGGGTCATATAAGGTTTTGTATAGACAACATTGTCGTATAAACCTCAGAGAGGGCTCATTTGATTGGAAATTGAAAGTTCTAGTTCACTTTTTAAGCGTCAAAAGATTTTGGAGGGTAACAGCGTCCCCCCCCCCCCTAAACCCTATTTTCCCAATTGTGTCCATTGAAAATTTTAATATATATATTTTGTTATAAATAGTTCAAAGATTAAATAAAAAAAATTCTGGTGCTGACACAACGCACCAGGGCCCGGGGGCAGGCGTTCTAAGTTATGCCCTGGGGGTATATATGGGTCTTATGGAAGGGATGCTCGTATTAACTTCCAAGAGGTATCATTTGATTGGAAATTGAAAGTTCCAGTTCACTTTGAAAAGTCAAAAGAGATTGGAGGGCACCTAGCCCCCCCCCTCCACGCCCTTTTTTCCTCAAACCTGTCCGATAACAACTTTGAAATAGCTTTTAGTAAATAGTTCAAAGACCATATAACGAACTCTCAGGGGTCAACACAGCCCCCCAGGGCCCGAGGGCAGGTGTTGTAAGTTGTACCCTTGGGGAATATATGGTTTTTATTGAAGGGATGCTCGTAAAAAATTCAGAGATGGCTAATTTGGATGGAAATTGAAAGTTCTAGTTAAGTTTTTTCGAGTCAAAATATATTGGAGGGCAACTAGCCCCCCACGTCCCTTTTCCCTAAATGCATCAAATAAAAATTTTGAGATAAGCATTAAGTTAAAAATTTCGCAAAAGTCAGATAACAAGAATTCAGGTTTCGTCACAACCCCCCTGGGCCCGGGGGCAGGCGTTGTAATTTATGCCCTGGGGCATTCATTGTTCGTATGAAAGGGATGCTCGTATAAACTTCAGAGAGGTCTCATTTGATTGGATATTGAAATCCAGCCCTTTTTAAGAGTCAAAAGTGATCAGAGGATAACTGGCCCCTGCCACTCCCTTTTCCCCCCAAATACAGCTGATAAAAAATTTGAGGTAGCCATTTTATTAAAAATAGTTCAAAGATCATATAACAATACTGCTTTACGTATGGTCATTTCGTTAAAATAGTTCAAAGGTTAGATAAGAAAAACTCCTGTCTCGACACAGTCCCCCCAGGGCCAGGGCAGTCGTTGTAAGTATTGCTCTCGGGGCATATACGGTTGTAAGTTATGCCCTTGGGGCATACAAGCTTTCTATAGAAAGCTTTGTCGTAGAAACTTCAAAAAGGGCACATTCGATTGAAAATTCAAAAAGCTAGTGCCCTTTTTAATAGGCGAAAGTGATTGGAGGGCAACTAACCCCCCTCTCCCGCCCACCTATTCCCCAAACAAATCCAATCAAAATTTTGCGATAGCCATTTTGTTCAACGTGGTTGAAAAATCTGGAAACTAGGTCTTTGAGGATAACAACCACCTTACAGCCCTCAAGGCAAGGGTTGTAAGTTATGCCCTGGGGGCATATAAGGTTTTTATAGAAAGCGTTGTCGTAGAAACTTTAATAAGGGCTCGTTCGATTGGAAATTTATATGGCTAGTGCCCTTTTTAATAGTCGAAAGTGATTGGAAGGCAACTAACACCCCTTCCACGCCCACCATTTCCCCAAACACATCCAATCAAAATTTTGAGATAGCCATTTTGTTAAACGTAGTTTAATGTTCTGGAAATTTTATCTTTGAGGTTGACAAGCCCCCCCCCCCCAAGCTTTTCAGTGCAAGGGTTATAAGTTATGTCCTGGGGGCATATATGGTTCTTATGGAAGGAATGCTCGTATAAACTTCACAGAGGGCTCATTTCATTGGAAATTGAAAGTTCTAACTCACTTTTTAAGCGCCAAAATATATTGGAGGGTAAATAACCCCCCGCCCACACCCTTTTTTCCCAAATGCATCCGATAAAAATTTTGAGATAAAAAATAGTTCAAAGGTCATATAACAAAAACTCCGGTGTCGACACAACTCCCCAGGCCCCGGGGGCAGGCGTTGTAAGTTATGCCCTGGGGGCATATATGGTTCTTATGGAAGGGATTCTCGTATATACTACAAAGAGGGCTCATTTCATTGGAAATTGAAAGTTCTAGTTCACTTTTTAAGAGTCAAAAGAGATTGGAGGGCATCTAGCCCCCCCCCCTCACGGCCTTTTTTTCTCAGACCCATTTGATAAGAACTTTGAGATAGCCATTAAAAAAAATGGTTCAAAGACCATAGAAAACTCCGGGGTCGACACAGCCCCCGAGGGCCCGAAGGCAGGTGTTGCAAGTTATGCCCTGGGGGAATATAGGGAAGGAAGGGATGCTTATCGAAGGGATGCTCGTAAAAACTTCAAAGAGTGCTCATTTGATTGGAAATTGAAAGTTCTAGTTCAGTTTTTGAGAGTCAAAAGAGATTGGAGTGCAACTAGCACCCCCACGTCCGTTTTTTCCCGAACACATCCGATAAAAATTTTGAGATAGCCATTAAGTTAAAAATTGTTCAAAAGTCAGATAACAAAAACTCAGATGTCGACACAACCCCCCAGGGCCCGGGGGCAGGTGTTGTAAGTTATACCCTGGGGCATACTTTGAAAGGGATACTCGTATACACTTCTGAGCAGGCTCAATTGATTGGAAATTGAATGTTCGAGTTCACTTTTTAATAGTCAAAAGAGACCTGGGGGCAACTAGCCCCCCCCCCTCCATGCCTTCTTTTTCCAAGCCCATCTTATGAAAATTTTGAGATAAACATTTTGTGAAAACAAATAGTTCAAAGGTCAGATAAGAAAAACTCCAGAGTCAATACAACCCCCTAGGGCCCGAGAGAAGGCGTTCTAATTTATGTCCTAAGGGCATGTATGGTTTTTATGAAAGGGATGCTCGTATAAACTTCATAGAGGGCTCATTTGATTGGAAATTGAAAGTTCTAGCTCATTTTTTAAGCGTCAAGAGAATTAAGGGCAACTAGCCCCCCCCCCCTCATGCCCTTTTTCCCCAAACTCATCGGCTAGAAATTTTTAGATAACCAGTTTTTTTTAATTGATAACAAAATTAGATAAAAAAAACTCCGGTGTCAACACAACCCCCCCCCAGGGCCCCGGGGGTAGGCGTTGTAATTTTTGTCCTGGGGGCGTGTAGGGTTCTTATGAAAGGGATGCTCGTATAAACTTCAGAGACGGCTCACTTGATTTGAAATTTAAAGTTCCAATTCACTTTTTAAAAGTCAAAAGATATCCAAGGGCAACTAGCCCCCCCCCCACCCTTTTTTCCCAAGCCTATCCAATAAAATTTTTAAAATAGCCATTTCATTAAAAACAATTCTAAGATCAGATAAGAAAAACTCCTGTGTCGACGCAACCACCCATGGCCCGAAGGCAGGCGTTGTAAGTAATGCTCTGGGGGCATGTATCGTTTTTATGGAAGGAATGCTTGTAAAACTTCGGAGAGGGTTCATTTGATTGGAAATTGAAAGTTCTCGTTCACTTTTTAAGAGTCAAAAGAGATTGTAGGGCAACTAGCCCCCCCCCCCCTACACGCCCTAAATCTATCAGATAAAAATTTTGAGATAGACATGTTGTTAAAAACGATTCAAAGTTCAGATAACAAAAACTCCGGTGTCGACAAAGCCCCCAGGACCCAAAAATAGGCGTTATAAGTTATGCCCTGGGGGCATATATGGTTGTTATGGAAGGGATACTCGTATAAACTGCATAGAGGGCTCGTTTGATTGGAAATTGAAAGTTTTAATTCATTTTTTAAGAGTAAAAAGTGATCGGAGGGCAGCTAGCCTCCTCCCACATTCGATTTTTTTTTTCTCAGACGCACTTCATATAGAAAGGGTTGTCGGATAAAATTCAAAGGGGGCTCATTTCAAAGGGGGCAAACTTTTTTAACTTTGATATTGCTACTTAGATACGAGTTTTGATACTCTGATGAAGTTAGATTTTTTTTTAATTTTGATTTTGAAATAAGGAATTTTTAAAAACTTAAAACTTTTTGCAATCAAAAACGAACAAAAATTATTAAAAAAAAAATTCCAAAAAATAATTAGTTTTTAAAAAAAAATTTAAAGGCCATTTTAAACTTAAGCTCAGCAGATACAAGTTAAATTCAAGCTCAAAACGACCAGATATTACTACTAAAGAATAAATGAAACCCAAAACAAACAGAAATTAAATAAACAATCATAGCAAGAAACATACAACAAGCAATGATATAAATGAATAAATAGATCTCAAAGCGAGTAATGCTTGGATTGAATATGAAAATCAAGCTTAAAATGAAAATAATATTTTGCTATTGAAGTATAAATGAAACTTCAAACGAACACAATTTAAATAAACATTCAATGCAAACAAACATACAATAGATGTATTGTATGTATTGAAATGAATAAATAAATCTTGAAACAAGTGAAACTTAAATTGAATATGCAAATCAAGCTTGAAACGAACAAAAATCACTACAAACAAGAGTTTGGGTATTGCCTCTTTCTCTCACTGTAAAATTCTAAAATTTACTGCGTCATTAGCGCTTTATTGAAAACCAATTTTATTAAAAATATTTTCTTTTGTACTTAATATTGGAAAAAAAACATTAAAGTTATAGTAAAATTTTAAATAAAAAGCTTGATTTGCATATTCAATTGAGGTTTCACTCGTTTTAAGATTTATTTGTGTATTTACATTAATATCTATTGTGTGTTTGTTTGCATTGATTGTTTTTTTTCATTTCTGTTCGTTTTAAGTTTCATTTATACTTTAATAGATAAAAACATTTTGTTTCGTTTTAAACTTGATTTTCATATTCAATCTAAGCATTACTCGCTTTAATATCTATTTATTCATGTATATTATTACTTGTTGTAAGCTTTTTCCTATTTTTGTTTATTTAATTTCTGTTCGTTTTGGGTTTCATTTATTCTTTAATAGTAAATGCTGGTCGTTTTGACTTTGAATTTTAACAGGTATTTGTATCTGCTGAACTTAAGTTTAAAATGGCCTTTACTATTTTTTGAAAAACTTATTTTTCGGAAAGTTTTTTTAATTAATCAAAACAAAAATATAAAAATATAAGGTAGTGTCATTCAGCCTGGGGGCTGGAAACCCTCCCCTCCCCTTATGGTTGCCCGTAAATCCATTTCTTTTCTATTTGCAGATGTACAGGGTGTATTCGCATCCACCATTCACTCCACTTTCAAATATTATAACAGAAGAAAATCTGATTTAGAACTGATAGATTATAGAAAAACAAAAACATAAATATGAAGACAAAAATTCGACCTGAGCAAATGTGGTGAAATAGAAAGCATAGAGCATTTTTGCAATTTCGCGATTAACGCGATTCATCTATTATCGTGATGATAACGCTCTGAGGTCTATATCTGATGTGGACACATGATGGGAAATCGTTAGTTTCAAAGGCGGTATATTTGCATAAAGCCTAATCTGGAATACAGTATGAACTGTAGTGAATCGCTATTTTGCGTTTTTTTTTTAAATAGCTTCTTGTATGATTTATTCGACTGAATCATGAATCTACGCGCTATATTTTGAAAAAATCATTATATTTAGGTAAAGATCACTAGTTTTAGAACAAAAATCACTAGCTAGAAGAAAACCACTAGACAACATAAGAAATCACTAGAAATAGTGATAAATCACTAGGGCTGGCAACAAGTCTAGTACAAGATTTATGTTTACATAAAAAAAAAAAATCAATTATTTACCCGGTGTGGGAGGAGTTGAACCTCTGGAATTGGAGCCTTTACTATTAGTAACTGCTTCACTAAGGGGTCCTAGATTTGAACTAGATGATGCCTTTCCACCA
Source organism: Artemia sp. Qi Xiang Cuo (assembly GCF_049724085.1). NCBI lineage: Eukaryota > Metazoa > Arthropoda > Branchiopoda > Anostraca > Artemiidae > Artemia > Artemia sp. Qi Xiang Cuo. The sequence goes on from NC_142804.1 coordinate 32,427,916, forward strand.
TACAACCTTGACGTACTTTTACCGGAGGCACTTTGTTGCAATCGAAGCTGCTCTAATTTTACTGGGGAAGGTATAAATCCAACCTCAGAACCCTCGCGTATTATGCGACCAATCCACCAATTGTTATCATACCTGAAATTAAACCAGCATTAAGGCTAAGAAATATATATTTTACAGATCTATGATATATTTTTCTAAACTAGGTCTTTGATCTTACCAAAATAAGCAAGGCATTTCGCATCCCTCAGTTAATCTGCCCAATGGTGTAGAAGATGTTTGCATTAAAAAGATGGCTTAACCTCCAGTCTCGGCAATTAGATGTTGCTGCCAATACTAGATCGATTTTTTTTCAGACTTATTCCATCTCTTTGATTTTCTTTTTTATCTTATCTTACATTCTCTATGCTTGAGGACAAGAACTCTGGCTTCTCTTGCTTATTGAGTCCAAGGGGAGCTGTCGGATGAAATTGTGGGGCTGTCCATGGCCAACCTTGGTGACTAGGTACTACTTTCAGACACTCAGTCCCAAATAAATTTTTAGGATTCCATCTATCTTTTTGTGTTTTTTTTATTATTCTTTTAGAAGGGAAGGGGTAGGCTATAGCTGGTGGAACATTCTCCTTTTCTTAATGCTTGAAAAGGTTTTTATTTAACCATTTTTGTCTTAATAACCACACTTTTTCAATAGTTTTAACCCTTTTAGATATTAATCGTAGTCGTTACGACGTTGAAAGACAAATCATGCATTGATATTCTGACTGACAAATTCATGTGTTTTGAACTCAACTTGTTAGGAGTTTTGGAACCTCATATTTTAGAGTTAGGAAACATAATATAAAGTGGTACAGAGCGTATTATTCAAGCAGGAATAGTAGTCCCTTACATCGTAAAATAACATGGTACTCGCATGATAGTAAGACTACTAAACTTATGATTACATTATTGTAAATCAAAGACTGGCAGGACCGATAACAGATAATAGGCCATATATGAGTGTCATTATTAATGCTAAGAGTATAAAATAACATCTAATAGCATTCAGAGTTAGATCAAAGCTGAATTGTAGGTAGTTTAACTACTTTCCAGGCAGTTATTAAGTTTTGAGGGAACACTCAATGAACAGTTAGATATAAAACTTGAGAGCTCAGAATTTAGCAATAAAGAAGACGGAAGGAAATGATTTTCGGAAAACAGTTTGTGAAATAGAAAAAAATACTTTGGAATGGAAGTTTGTAAAGCAAATTGGAGCATTTTCGAAATGACTTTAAGCTTGGCAGTGTACCGTGAGTAAAATGTGATATCTTTAAAATACAAAAAATAAAATTCCTTTTTCTAAATATAATTCCGACATAAATTAAACGTCCCCTAATTGAGTTCAAATACCGTTCCCAAGAGTCTAAATTCTTAATCAGCAAAAAGAGAAATTGCATTTTAGCTTCAGTCAAACAATGACGCTAGACGGTTTTGAATTTCGCTAAGATCTTTGCTAATAAGAAAAATGATAGATACAACGTTTCTCAGGAAATTTAAATTATAAGAGCGGTGTGAACGTTTGAATCATCAGAAATATTTAAAACAAATTATTGGACGAGGAGTTTTGCCCGCCTCAGGACTTGGGCCAATTGTGAGTCAGCTCTTAGAGTGCAGGACAAAAAACTATATTTTATAGTGTGGTAAAAATGCTTTTTTGGATGATTCGTAAATCAGATTCAGGATTATTATGACCAGAATTATTTCGGCACCCAGGCATTGCAATTCAGTCATTATTATTATCTCTGCTCCTATTTGTCGTCAATTGAAGTGAGCATTGCTGTACACCTAAAATGTAAGTTACAATAAATCTGTTGCTTTTCTATTTGTGTTATTTTATTTTATATGTCTTTATCTAGTCACACGACAGGTAATCAGTTTGTATGTCTTCAAGGTAGCGCACCCAGGGATCTGATTTCTACATACTATATCAGGTAATTGATTTTGAGATAACTCATGGAAATGGGGTTACGTTTATATAATTACATATATAATTTTCTCGCTTTCTGCGAGGGGTACGATCGATACACCACCTAAAATCATGATATTACATATGGTGTAGTCTTTAGCGCTATGAGTGGCGCTATTGAAGAAATTATAAGGTGCAAGTTCATGGCTTTGAAGCATAGGATTACATTTGACGTGGTCAATCCTTATGACCATAATTAAGGCCAATCCAATTTTTTTTTTATCGTTACAAATGGCACGGTCAGAAATTGGAGGAAAACATGAGAACTAGTTAGGCTAAAAATCTTGTAATTTAAATTGAATTATTGGAGAGATACAGATATTTAAGAAAAGTGATTAGGCCTATAACCGATAAGCTATTACAGGAAAACCCTTAAAAATATCTCATAGGAGATAATAGCCTCCCCCAAAATAGGTTAAGTGAAAAAATAAATGTATTTTGAGTTATTCAAACGCAAAAAAAAATGTCAGAAGAATTAGACGAACAATTAAAGGCGCAAAAGTTGGTCGCGAAAAATGTAGAAATAGCAAAGTCTATTCCACAGTACAATGGACAATCAGATATCGACGAATTTAATATCCAATTGGCCCAGTTTGTAGAATTAACAAAAAAAAGAGCTAAAAACGTTAGTTGGCATGCTTCTATTAAGATTAAAAGACCAGGCCTGAATCTTTCTAAAGCAGATTGAACGTACTATAGGTGATAACGCCAACTTGCAAGTAAATACGGTGGACAAATTGTTAACGGCATTTAAAAATAGATTTATTGTAACCAATTCTGAAAATAAATTAAAACACGGACTGGTGTGCTTTGACCATTTAGAAAATATGAGAGAACATCTTGATAATATACGGATTTCAGTAGAAGCAAAATACGGAAAAGGTTCAGGAGAACTGTATGAAAAAGTCATACTAACCTTTTTGCTAGGGCTACCCCCAAAACTATATAGAATGGTAATATCCAAAAAGTATATTCAGACGTTGGATCTTGCAGTTCAGGAGGTGGATCGATTGATCGAAGTTGATACGATTGTGGCTAATCACGATACAGGGAAAATATCTAGTCAATATAAATCAAGCATAAGCCAGACCTTAAACGTCGTTCCGGCATCTACCAATTTCTGCTCGAGGGAAAGCTTCCATGTAACACACTGTAATACAATGCTAAAACTGGCTAGGAAGAAAACAGAATGTTTTCAGTCCGTCAAACAATTTAGTTATGAAAATAACCCTACAATAATAAGATGCTATATTTGTAATCGACCTGGGCACATCGCAAGGGAGTGCCGTTATGTCCCCAATAGCACACCAAGAATTGCTGTCGGCAGTATGCAAAATTATGGCAACCATTTGTTCGGAAGAACAAATTTTAGCGCCAGTGGTGCACTAGGCTATAGCCAGGGAAGATTGCAGCAATCAGTACCTTACAACGCGTACCAACCAAATTTGTACAATCCTTCCCCCAATAGACAAATTAATTACCGATTTGAAAACCCAAATAATCGCCAAAGCCAATATAATTCGAGAATGGTATATAGAAATCACGAAAATTTGCCGACGGAAAATGAAAATTTTGCAAGCCAACGGCATTTGCAGTCAGCGCCAGCAAGCGGCGCTGACGCAAGACATCCAAGTTACCGTGATAATACATGGCGAAGGCAGACAGATTTAAATCAATTAGATTTGCCTACAGAATCACATATGTCTTAATATCCGTTGCAGGTACCGACGCATGAAATAAATCCGCAGGGAAACAGTTCAGGCCCCTCAGCAATATAAACTGGACCCAGAGGGTGCCCAGAATATTTAATAGGTCCAAACTGATATTAGTACCGTCTTGTAGTGATAGTAATAACAAGTTACCTATATTTAATGATTTTTGTGTAGCAAACGTTTACTTTAAGGCTTTAATTGACAGATGTGCCACGGCTAATATCATAAGCTCATGCGTATTTAATATGTCGCCTCCACATATTAGGCAACAAAGAAATTTTAATAATCCCAAATTAACAAGCGTGACAGGGCAGAAATTGGATGCAAGAGGTTAAATACGCCTGGACCTAAAAAGGGATAATAGAACTTTTTCGACGAATTTTATAATATGCGATAACTTTCCGTATGAAGCCATTATCGGCTCAAATTTTTTAAGGTCTAATAGAGTACTATTAGACGTAACGAACGAAAGGCTTGTCTACCCGGCTAAGGTAGGGGAAGGAATTTCTACCTTAAGAAATCGTAACAGAGGTTACGAAGACAACGTAACAGTAAATAAAATTTCTAGCGGTATAATGTCACAATCTATTGAACCTCATGTCTCGCAAGGAGGACATAGCATCATCAGAAATTTATTCAATTATTCTGAGAGACATTGCAGAGATGAAGTAAAATTAAATAATAAGTGGATTGAATCTGCGAAAATAAAAATAGGAGACATACGACAGTATAGATAAAGCGAAATTAAGAAAATAGCAGAATTATGGAAAATCATAGTAAAACCAAACGTGACGCAGCGAGGTTCCGCAATGATGCAACATAGCGCCAGTATGAACCTAATAGACAATGAAAATAAAGAGAAATATTACGGATTCGCGATAAGGAAAACAAAATTCCCTCCCAAAACGATGCAAAGGATTTAAATATCACAGATGATGGAACCAGTGGATAGCAAATCTGAAATATGGTTTGCATCCCCATCAAATGAAATTCCCGAAAATCTGTTATGCGAGGAACAGATTATATCTTAAGAAAAAAGAGAAGGTTTAATTGTGGTAACTAATAATTTTAAAAATTATACCATTACACTAACCAATGGGGTGTGGTAAGTTCACATTCAACTTATCTCGAAAGAAGATCTAAATAGATGGTAGAATTTCAAGGGAAACCTTGTAAATGACATCAAAACCTCCAATAAAAAGTATCCTTTATTTAAATCACAATTCTTAAACAAATTTAATATTGATCATATTATGGACTTAGATCTTAAGATAAAATTATGCGAATTATTATGTAATTTTAAAGATGTATTTTCCGCATCTGAAGATGACATCGGACTAATACCATTTCATGAACATTCAATTTTAACGACTGGGAATCCTTTAGCGAAACAACCATATCGTGTGCCGTACAAACACAAAGAATGGTTTAAAAATAAAATCCATGAATTAGAAAAAAATGAAATTATACGCCCACTTTTAAGTCTGTATGACGCACCAGTGACCTTGGTACCAAAGAATAATGGTGACTTGAGAATTTTTTTAGATTATAAAGCCCTCAATAAGCAAGTAGTTAACGATAAATTTTCCTTAGCAAGATTAGTTAAGCTTCTTGACTCTATTTCAAGCAAAAACAAAATCTTTACTTTTTTGGACCTTACCCAAGGCTACCAACAAGTGAAAATAGCCGAAAAAGATGTCTATAAAACTGCGTTTTCTACGGCTGAATTTGGTTTTTATGAATACTTAAGAGTACCTTTTGGACTTAAAACAAGTTCAAGCGCGCTATGTAGACCCTTATTACATCTATTAAGAGGATTAAAGAATATCATTCATTTTGTTGATGATGTCATATGCGTGGGAGAAAACGCTGAACAACACTTAAAAACATTAGCTAAGGTGTTCGAGAAATTCAGAGAGGGCAACTTAAAATGCCAGCCTGAAAAAGTAAATTTATTTCAATCAAAAATCAAATTTTTTAGAGTAAGCTTGACTCAACGAGAAATGTCTCCAGACCCTGATAAAGTAAAATGTGTTGAAAACCTCAAACCCCCTAGAACTATGAAAAAATTAAAAGGAATTTTAGGTCTTACTTTTTACTTTAGAACATTTGTGCACAATTACGCCCAAATTGCGAAACCCCTCACAGAGTTAACTAAAGGGAACTCCCAAAATGTTACCTGATCCCAGGAAGCTCAAACTTCCCTAGACTGTCTCAAAAAGGCACTCACTTCTGAACCAATACTATCACTTCCTGATTTTGAAAACGGACAATTTGTGGTCACAACCGATGCTAGTTCAAAGGGCATTGGCGCTATTCTTTCGCAAATAATCCCGGTAGAAAACCCTAATCCTCTAGAGGAAACGCCTAAACAAAAGAAAACAGAAAAAGTTATATACTATTCGAGTAGAACCTTAACAAAAGGCGAAAGCAGTTATTCCGCCACAAACTTAGAATTATTATCTATAATCCACCACTTGGACAAATTTAGACACCTGCGTACATTTAAAAACCCCACGGGAATTCTAGCTAGATGGATTATAAAAATCCAAGACCTAGATTACGAATTTGAATATTTAAAAGGTAAACAAAATGCAGCTTGTGACTTTTTGAGTAGATACCCTGAAAATATTCCGTCGGATGCTGAGGAAAATGAAGTTAACGCTATCAATGCTAAAAGCAAACATAAATGTAAGAAAAACAAAGATAAAGACACAGTAAAGGAAAATAAGGGTAATTATTGTCCCCTGTCTTTAGAAAATATAAAAAGAAAGCAAAAAAAGTACAAGATGTGTTTAGCACTTATTACTTATTTTGTGAACAACGATGAGTTACCGAACTAATTTTAAACTCTTAGAAAATAGAGAGACAATTTTTACTATACTCCTGATGAAGAAATACTGCACCGAATTGTAACTGCTGAGGCAAATAGACACCAAACATCAATAATACCTGTGTTACTACAAAAATTAATAATAACTTTCTTCGAATATTTTCATTCGGATACAGGTGGACACTTAGGAGTAGTGAAAACTTTCCATAAATTAAAACAATGTTTTTACGTGCCGTAAAAACATTAAAGAATTTGTAAGTACTTGCGAAGCGTGTAACTGAAGAAAAAAACCCCAAGCTTATCCTAATCCTCCAATGGGAAGGGTCCCGGTAGTAAAGTACCCCTTCGATATAGTCTCATTGGACTTATATAGAACCAGCGGAGGCTTCCCTGTTTCCAACAGAGGCCACACTTGTATTATTTCAGTTATAAACCATTTTTCCGGATTTACTTTTGCAAACGCATTAAAAAATCAAAGCGCTTGCGCCACAAGTAAGGCGTTAGCGAAATTATTTTTAAAATTTGGCATTCCAAATAAAGTTTTAAGTGACAACGGAAGCAATTTTGTTTCAAAAGTAACAAAAGACTTAATGAATTTTCTTAACATAGAAAAATGGTGACATCCCCATATCACCCACAAGCTAATGGTAAAATAGAAAATAGGCATAAAATATTTTCGAATGTGTTAAGCATTTATACAAAAGACAACAGGAACGACTGGGATCAATTCTTACCTTATTTAACTAACGTGATCAATACTGCTTATTCAGAAACAACTAAAGACAATCCATTTTATTTACTTTTTGGTCGTGATTTTAGAGTCCCGTATGATGAGATTATTGAATCCCGGCAATATTATAATAACTCGGAGGATTAAAAGCAAGAATTCATAAATAGGATTAGGAAAAATTATAAGATAGTTAGACAAGAGTTGGAAAAATGTAAAATAAACCAAGAACTAATAAACCAACCCAAAGTCAAGGGGAACATAAATTTAGAAATAGGAGATTGCGTCTACCTAAAGAATGAGGCAAAGACGGAAGGCAAAAAACTTTCCAACAAATATTCTGGACCGTACAGAATAGTCAAAAGGTACGATAACGATTATACTTTTAAAATGGTGAACCCCGATAGTGGAAAAACTTATAAAGCAAATGTTAGCCGAATAAAAAGAGCAAAATTTCCAGAAAGATGGGTACCACGTCCCTCCTCCACCAATTCATCAGATGCAGAAAATGAGCCCCCTAAATCAAGATTGGCAGAGCTAAAACCCTTTATTTCAAGCAAGACTATTTTGAGTATGAGAGTGACGAGGAAAACTTTGAAGAATTTTTGGCTATGAAAAATCTAGTTATTCCCAAGAGAAAAGACCTAATACCAGTAAGAATAAAAACGCCAAAAGGCCTAAAAAGTTCATCATCGGAGAGTGCAGAAGAATTAGATTATACGATATTTCCAAAAACCCAATTTTTCCCTGATAGAATTTCGACCCCTTGTCCCCCCAAAAGATTTCCAGACGATATGGTTTCCCCTGCAACACCAATAGAGAGGCCCCTGTCATTGCAGGAAGAGTTGGAGCGGTAGAAACTCCGGGTATTACTGTAAGGAAAACTCCTCCCAAAGATTCAAATAAAACAAATCTGCGAGAATCTATGGATTTAATAAATTACCAAATAAAAACGAGTCAAAGTACATTGCCTAAGAATAAAACACCCAAGGAAGACCGGTAAGGACAATATCATGATATAACTGTGTCCAAGGTCAAGCCTAAAAAGTGGACTTCATGGAGCGAAACACTAGTGCAAAGAATGCCCCATCCCCCTGAAGACATGGCATTTAAACAGTGGAGGAACCCCTCAAAAACTCTTAATTCCTCTCAAAACTCTCAAGAGTCTTTCAAATCTCCCGAGTTGAAAACTCAAAGCGAGGACTTAGAGAATAAACCTTTTAATTCCAAAGCAGTAGAAATTTACAAAGGAAGGGGAGGTGATACCTCAAAAATGCGAGGTGCAACTTCTAAAACTTATAATACATCGGAAACCAGTTCCGAAGAGTCTGACGGCGAATCAGACCATATAGTAGTTAAAGAAATAGGGAAATAAAAACCGACTTCAGCAGCCGTACACCCGAAGGAAACAAAATTAAAAGGGCAAGAATTTTAGAAAAAACAATGCAAAAAATTTATCTTATTTCGCTAGAAAAACCGAAAAAGAAAAAACCGCAAGAAGTCAAGGAGAAAGTAACGACACAATCGGGTAGAACGTTAAAAAAACCCGATAGATGGAATTACACTTAATCAGTATAGGATTAAAAGATTTTTATGGATAGGCATCACAAAGTAATAATAGCTTAAAAACTTCTAGCTCACAAGTAAAAATCATACAATTATAAAAACGATATAGAAAATTTTATTAAACATATATCAAGGCTTCGCATGAATCAAAACCGTCTGATACCGTCTGTTCAACATATATCAATTCCCGAAAACAAATTCTAATTAAAAAGTAACATTGCACATAATTAATTCAAATAATTTCCTTTAATATAAAAAAAAGTCTACCCGTACCATTCCAGTACGATGTATCCAGTCCAATTGAACGAAGCCGTGATAGGAAGTACTAAGCGAGAAATATTCATACACCTTAGAAATGATCTCTGGTTATTTTCTGTTCCAAGAGAAACTGATGGAACTATGTCTTGACAATAATACAGAAAGAACAGACCCAAGTTACAAAACAGAATTACTGTTACAAAATGTGGGACGATAACCATAAAATAAAGATGTCGACTTGTAACTAAAGAGTCAACTATTCGAACGCCGTTAATTACCACAAGCACAAAGATAATAAGTCCCAAAATAATCAATTTCAACGCAATTAACCTGTCGTACACTATTCCCAATGTAGAAAATGAGGAAATGAAAACCTCAATATGGTCCAAAATAGAAAAAAACAAAGGGACAGTAAAGCTTACAAAAATAAGTGAAGCATTAGATTTCCAGATTCCCCTATTTACAGATAAAGACCAGAGATTAACGTATGTGGATAACAGATACGGATTGTTCTCAACAAATTTCTGGTGGAACATACTACTGACCGTATGCTTCGTATTCGCGACTTCACTGACCATAAGAACCTTATTGACTTTTAATTATAAAAAAAATCCTGAGACTAAGAAGGCGAAAAACAAGAGAAGAACACGGGGAAACGGCTGAAATGCAGAAGTTATACCCGGAACCCCATGAAAACGTCTAAGCCAAGAAAAAGGGAAGACATTAGAAAAAGAGTGGGTATAGAGGTCTCCACTCGTCCTTGCTATGTCTTGTTCCCTCATTGTAAGGTCGTTTACCTAAAACCGTTTGGCTATGACGATGCAAGATGCGTTTCTTAAACAGCAAGGACGGGCGTGAACAATGCAGGCATGAAATATGTTGTAAAATTAGACCTCAAACTTAATAATGTAGAGTAACTTATGTTTAAAGGATTGTTTTAAATCTAAGGGAGAATTAAATAAGTATTGAAGAATTAAATAAGCCTTTTATTGTTGTTTCCTTTCTCAAAACAAATTTGAAGACATCTCTGTTTTAGATTTCCCAATGGGAATTATATGTATATGAAACCAACATGATAATAATGTCGTTTTATTAAAACCAATGTTAAGTAGTAATATCAGTGTGTCTTTATATATTGTCTTGTAGGGTAAACTTCACCCTAAAATGCGCCTAATTGTATTGTTTATTATATATCATGACTATTTGTTTTAAAGAGCGTTTGACTCTGCCTCGTTGTTTTTATTACAGGAACTGGATCGACATATTGGAAATCGATTATTACAATTTTTTAGTCCAGTGCAGATACAACCTAGTAGCATCTATTTTCATCATACCTCAACCAACGACGAATACTCACCATAAACTCCAGCCAATTTTCATCCCAGCTTCGTCTACGAAAATTACAGTTACCTTTTGATCGTTGTTTCCTCGATCATGAACCATATTACGTATCAGGTAACATTATATTTGAATCTCAGTATCCATTGCATTATCGAACTATATAATCACATAAATCCTGAGAACCCCATCGACCCGTACAAGATATAAGTACCTAAATATCACCCATGATAATCCTTATGGACACATGAACCATTTGACTGTATAGTTATGATATTTGATGACCCCAAAAACTATTTATATGACGCAGATTCACGCGTCGAATCCCTTTTGACCCTCTCTCGGAATCCATCCTATCCCATCTGTGTGGAAAGTTCATATCTCTGTTATCCCATGAATTTTACGAGACAATTTCTGAAAAATGGACCTGGAAACCAACCATCGAACTACAGGAACAAAAATTAAACCCAGTGACTAACCCCTCAGTGACAATTTGCCCCTCCCACAAGTTAAATAAAATATGTTGAAGGAGTCACTATTGTTTGATGTCAACCAGTTCCAAATCCAAACTGTAATTCCCCTATGATTAACCTAGGAATCACCGCAAAGGTTAATAGACGCAAGCCATGAACTAAAAATTTTATAAGAGAACTGTGATCCCTAAGTGCACGAATGAACAATTTATACGAGATATACATTCTCTATGTGACTTACCCTATGAACCATCAAAAAGCAGGTGAGAATGAACTCTGATAGCAAACTCCCACACCTGTAGTTGGAAGCATCATTTCCCAGTTGACAATTAGAGAAAGCTTGTCGTGTGAACACAATCATGCTCGCACAGTTCCATGAAGAAACTATTTTAAGTGCTTTAAAAATTTTGCCAAGACGAAAGGAGTGAAGGACCATAATTTACAACAGAAGGATTGAGTTCGCTAAAGAGACACTAAGGTGATGAAATAGGTGTGAATTTACATGTGCTAAGTCTTAATAACTTTGATAACTCAAAAATCCCAATATCCTATCATTAACGTTGCGTAGCAAACATCCCCAGTGAAAGTGTTCTAATGTTACCAGTGAACGCGGTAAACCCAATATAGTGTGTTTTAAATCATTCTTATATGTAGTGTTAGATGTTCAGATAGAGTTAGGTGTAACGTTGTTGTACTATTCATTTAATGTAGCATAGATAGGAAGCAGTGTGCCCTATAGTCAGCAAAATCAAAAAAAAATCTTATGTAAAGGTAGAATAGCCCCAACCTTGTTGGAAATGTAAAAATCATCAGTGTTAGATGTAGAAAAAAAAATCTTTAGTATAGTAGCTAGGCTAGGACCCTGAAGAATCTTAGTCCGGTAGACAAATTTTAGATAGGGATGTAGAATAAAATAAGAAAAGCAATAGATAGAATTTCTAGCACTCCTAATTAAACCAAAATAAAAAATATGAAATAAAACAATGTCAATCAAAAATATGTAGAATAACAAGTTAATAAATTGCAAACATTTCAAAAGCCCAAGGGCAAGCAAGTCCTAATGACGGTACGTCATTAAATAATGGGAAGGGTAATATGTACCGTGAGTAAAATGTGATATGTTTAAAATACAAAAAATAAAATTCCTTTTTCTAAAGATAATTCCGACAGAAATAAAACGTCCCCTAATTGAGTTCAAATACCGTTTCCAAGAGTCTGAATTCTTAATCAGCAAAAAGAGAAATTGCATTTTAGCTTCAGTCAAACAATGACGCTAGACGGTTTTGAATTTTGCTAAGATCTTTGCTAATAAGAAAAATGATAGATACAATGTTTCTCAGGAAGTTTAAATTATAAGAGCGGTGTGAACGTTCGAATCATCAGAAATATTTAAAACAAATTATTGGACGAGGAGTTTGGCCCGCCTCAGGACTTGGGCCAATTGTGAGTCAGCTCTTAGAGCCCAGAACAAAAAATTATATTTTATAGTGTGATAAAAATGCTTTTTTGGGGGATTCGTAAATCAGATTCAGGATTATTATGACCAGAATTATTTCGGCACTCATGCATTGCAATTCAGTCATTATTATTATCTCTGCTCCTATTTGTCGTCAATTGAAGTGAGCATTGCTGTACACCTAAAATGTAAGTTACAATAAATCTATTGCTTTTCTATTTGTGTTTATTTTATTTTATATGTCTGTATCTAGTCACACGACAGGTAATTAGTTCGTATGCCTCCAAGGTAGCGCTCCCGGGGATCTGATTTTTACATACTATATCGGGTAACTGATTTCGAGATAACCCAAGGAAATGAGGTTACACTTATATAATTACATATTTTATTGTCTTGCTTTCAGTGAGGTGTACAATCGATATACTACTTATAATCAAAATATTACATATGGCGCAGTCTTTAGCGCTATGAGTGGCGCTATTGGAGAACTTATAAGGTGTAAGTTCACAGCTTTGAAGCATAAAATTACATTTGACGCGGTCAATCTTTATTACCGCAATTAAGGCCAATCTAATTTTTTTTATCGCTACAGTAGAGGAGATTAGGCTTTTACATAAGAATTTTCTGAGTGGCTGATCTTACGAGAGTAAGACGAAAGTAAGAAAAGTAGAAACGTGTAAACTGATGAGGTTTGACATAGAATAAGATTTACTGATAATTAAACAAACATTCAATAATACATTATACTGATCTCCCCAAAGGCTAGTTGGCATGTAAAGTAGGGGGGGGGGGAGATACACTCAGAGAAAAAAATCACTTACAGAGAGAAAAAGAGTATAGCATACACAAATTGAAATTAAATAGATTAAATAAATTAAATACATTAAAAGAATGAAGTAAATTAGACTCCAATGAATCCTTCGCAAAAAAAGAAAGAGAGAAAAAGCAACAGCTACTAAGAAGCCAAAAAAAGAAATCACAAGTTTTTGAACAAGCTAAAGGAGTGACACCTTCGACCTGATTCAGGCATCATATTTTACACAATATCCTTCACCGTTATAGGATTTAAGGTAGACCACACAGAAAGAGTAAAAGGAATTTGGACATACTTTTTCTTACTACAAAGATGATAGTAATTTTGATCAGATGCAGAAAGACGGCTAAATATATAGTAGCTGGGGAAGGTTACCATGAAGCTGAGAAAAAGTAAAACATGCACTCTAAGGAATATATAGCGATCCGACATCCAATAAAGGAACAGCTCTTGAACGATTAGTTTCCTAAACGGGGTTTCTACTTTTATCAAAAGCGTTAGAAAGCACTTTTAAAAGTGAAGGAAAAGTTTAAATCTATACCACTGGACAGTGAAAAACATAAGATTGGATCAAGCATCAAAAAGGAACTGTCAAAATTAATCCAGTAAAATTATATTTAAGTTTTTAATCAAATCAAGGTGAGTTTGAAAACATGTTTTAATCAATAAGAATACCCAGAAACCGAGCATGCCGATCTTTAGATACAGTACTAATCCCAATCAACAGGTGAATTTCAGATAACTGAGGATAAACCTGAGAAACGCTCGAGAAAACGAAAAAAGAAACTTGACTTAAAAAATTAGAGTAAGATAATTACTTATTCTTATTATTAGAGTAAGAAAAATTTAGTGAGATAATTCACTTCTGAGGGTGACCGGAAAAATGTATCAGCAGAAATTAGTGTAAGTTTCAAAAAAGACTTAAACTAGGAAAATAAAGTGCCCCTTTTACCGAAATGAGACATCCTCGACAAAGGAATTTTATGGGTTAAGGGATCCAATGCCTTAAGAATGTTCATGAATACAGCCATAAATAAAAGGTCAAATAGGAATAAAATCCTTTTAATAAACAGTGAAGAATTTCACAAAAAAACTAGATATTTCGGTCCCATATAGAGTGACCGTCATAAGTAGTAATACTAAACTAAAACAATTAAAAAAAATAATTTATAAACAAAATAAAATAAACTACATATTGTCTAATAATCTTATTATTTCCAAAGCAAAACGGAAGCGAGTCTCTTTGAGCTTCCTGGATCCGGTTCGTTAGCATTGAATGAACGAACACATGGACAGAGGTTAATCGCATTGGGGGAAATGATCTTTACTCTATCATATTTCGGAACATATTTTTAATTTTCCAGAGTATTTTAATTTGTTCGATAATGTCTGTTTGATTTTTACGGACCAGGGTTTAAGGCGAAATTTTCGCGAAACTCTTGAAGTTAAGAAAATTTTATTCAAAAATAAAATCAAGACTCGGGTGATTTTGGCTTGAACTCTATTTACGATAATTTATTAAAATCAGATAGAGTAAAGGTCATTTCACCCAATGCGATTAACTTCTGTCCAAGCGTTAGTTCATTCAATGCCGAATTGAATTTTACCTAAGTTCTCAAGGAAATAGTATTACTTTCGCGTCACAAACTTCACTTCGGATAGATTTTAAGTTTTAAAACACATTGTAAGCTGAACCCCCATTCCAATGTATTGCTGTGTTTTTTTTTCTATTATCGTGGCTTGTTTGTTATGTATATTGTGGATAGAGTTTGATTCTTTCTCATAATTCTACTTTATAAAACAATAAAAACTTTAGCGTAAAGAGCGGTGCGTTGAAGAGAGGAAATCCCTTTTATATACGGAATAATTTCTGTTTGTTATAAGTTTTAATGTCGCTCCTTACTTTTAGTTTAAAAAATTAGTTTTTTATTTAATTTCTGAACGTTTTTGAATTAATGCAGGTTTTGAATTTGGCTCGCCGTACATGAATAATTAAAACGAAATTTGCATGTTAATTTTGCAAAAAATTTTCAAAATACAAACAATACAGAAATTGGTCGATAGTTAGCCATGATTCTGTACTTAAAAATTTCTCTTTATCATTACTTTTTAACTTACTGGAAAATTCGTACTTTAAAGAAAGGGCTGAAGATAGTGTCAGAGGTAGGACTTATTATACACTTGCAACACACAGAAAATTAAACCCCTTATTAAATAGACTCTACCACATGAACTATGTTAAACTTTTTAATCCGTGCTCTTTATTGTTACTTTTTGAGAATGTGAGAACGTGAGAATGGTTTTGTTCATGAGCTGGCTATTGCCTGTTCCCAGATCATTGTCTAAATTTATCTACAACCGGAATTTAGGAAGAGAGACAGACTATAAGAAAATAACCCGCATTTTCTTTTTTCATTTAACAGTTGAGTCACTGTCAATTTAGTAGACAGCACACAGAAGCAAAGGTGAAATTTGTGATAAAAAAAGGTGAAAAAAACGCCAGAATGTCTGGCTCCACTTCCTCGGAAAATATCCCTCCCCACGGAATTTATCGTCTGGATAATTCAATCCTGGCGAACACTTACCTTAGACAATTACCCTTAATATCTCCACATGTAAAATGTAATCGGTAAAGAGAAAACAAGACAGAAAGAAATATCTCTTATAAATTCTGCCAAATACTCCCAGTTTAATTTCTCCTGAAAAGTTCACCCACGGGAAACTTTCCGCTCTTCGAAAATTTCTCCCCGTGCAAAATCCCATCAGGAGAAAATTCGCTCTCCCCTCTCCAACCCAAATCTTTATGTAAACTTCCCAATAATAAATACTATACGTAAACAATGGGCAAATGTAATAATTTAAAAACCTTTCCCCAGGGGCTGTGGGGCGGGAAGGGTCATGTTATCTCTAAAGACATAATTATTAGACCTTTCAGCTATGTTGAACAAAAAAGCAATCTCACAATTTTGATTGGACGATTTTGGGAAAAAAGTGGCGTGGGGGGGGCCTAGTTTCCCTCCAATTTTTTTGGTCACTTAAAAAGGGCACTAGAACTTTCCCCGACATTTTTCCCGACGAAGGATGATCCCTCTCTTGACATTATAGGCACACTGGGTCGATACGATCACCCCTGGGAAAAACAAAAGCAAAAAAAAAAAAAATAAAAATAAACACGCATCCGTGATCTTTCTTCAGGCAAAAATTACAAAATTCCACATTCATGCAGATATGAGCTTGGAACCACTACAATAGGGTTTTTTGATATGCTGAATCTGATAGTGTGATTTTCATTAAATTTCTATGACTTCTAGGGGGTCTTTCCTCCTTTTTTTATGGATCAGACTAATTTTCTCAGCATTTGATAGATAAGACGAAACTTAATGAAACCTATATATTTGGAATCAGCATAATAAGGCAATTCCTTTGATATATCTATTTGTATTAAAATTCCGTTTTTTAGAGTTTCGATTACTATTGAGCCGAGTCACTCCTTACTTACAGTTTGTTGCCAAGAACTGTTTGACAAAGATCCGAGTACGCTTGAGATCATTCGGAAAAACCCACATTCAAATAAAAGATTAACAAGTTTTTTCAGGGGCAAATTACTGGAAAAAGAATATATCTAACTCTCTTAGTAGGAATAGAATCTGGCCAGACGACGACATGTTTTTCAAGCCAATAACAATATTAGTAATTTAACTTTATAATGCCGGCTCTAGAAACCTAGACTTAGAGCAAGGTGGCCCAAGATAAGTTCAAAATTCATGTTTAAACTGAGAAAAGTAACTCTAGAAGCAATTTCTTACCAATAATAGTGAACAGGGAAGTGAATACGTCATGGACATTAAGTTCACCCTCTGCAGCCTTGTCATCAGTGGCCAGACTCATAGGTGAAGAACTAGGCTGAGAAAGGGATTTAAGTACAGAACCTCTTACCTTCCAAGTTCTGCAAGTATTATTGCCACACCCAAAAAAATTATTTAGATAACACAGAGACTTAGTCTGCCTAGACAGCGAATTAACTATATGTTCTGGTAAATTTTCAATAAAGATAGACGAACAGCACTGTGCAGACTTATAAGCCCTCCAGGGATTAGTTTTCCTTCTCAGCTTCTGAGAAGCTCAGATGTCATCTATGAGTTCAAAGGAATAATCCTTTTATAACAACGATCTAAACGTGGCATCTTACAGACATCAACTATAGGAGGATTCAAACAACCGAAAAAAAACTCTATTATCAAAAATGCTCATCGAATTTTCTACCAATTTAAACCAAGAAAAGAGAACTCATTCTCACCAAATCCAGAATCAAATACTTGAGTCTCTTTACTCTTCTTATGCTTAAAACTAGACCGAGAATACATTGGAAAATGATCAGAAATATCAGTAACTAAAATTGTGTTCGGTACCAAGCTAAGTGTAGAGAAGATATTATCAATCAAAGACGCTGTAACATCAGTTACACCTGACGAGATAGATGTAGTTGCTAGAGTTCCTGCGACGAACATGGTTAAAAAAAATCGACTGAAGCTGAAGAATTTGAGTCCGTCAAGTTTATGTTAAGATTCTATCAAACTTATGATAAAACGGTCGAAGATCTCGAAGGTCTTCGCGAATAATCAGTCAAAGATCGGTCAGACGGGATAATAACAACATATTAGGTTGGCATATCAACATATTGTGAAGAGGCAGTCAGTCCTACTTTGTACCAGCTAAAGATAGGGACGAGACCTGAATCGGGAATAAAGAAACGGTTAAGGAGGAAACGGCATAAAATTTTGAGAATTTGTTAAATTACGATATAATTGCAGGAACTTATTTAGAATATAATGACAAATTCATCAATTATTTGGAAGGGAAAAAAAGGAGTTAAATATGGTTCAAAACGACTGTAAAATAATGAGGTTCATGTGCAGATGGTACGTTGAATAGGTTCTGAAATATAGTGTTTACGAAGCTAGATAAAAAACTGAAAAAATTATGCAGAAGATTATGATTATAATTTTTGATAAAAAGGATGAGCCTAGTCATTTTATGAATACTTAACCAAAGCCCTTTGTGACAACAGTGATCAAAGCAGTATTTAGGGTTATGAAATGTGAGCAATAATAGTAGTATTTATAGAGGCATCAGCTTGACTTCTTTAGGTAGCATACTGCTTAGCCTCATGATATTTACTACACTTAGGGACATTATAGGTAAAGTTTTAATGTAAGAACAGTGTGATATTAAGATAGTGAAAGGAAGAATTGACCAGATTTCACACTTGGATCCCAGATTGAAAAGTATCAGACCCCTTTAGTTCTGATTCTTATAAATTATGAATGGGTACTTTAATCAGCTATTGAGAAAGCCTTACTAAAGATACGATCTTTAGTTAGAAACTACGTTAGTAATTACACAAGTACATTAAAATGATTAGTACTGCGTAAGAAAATAATGTTGCTGTGGCTAAGGTATATTTCAAATGAGGCCTCAAATACCCATAGCCACCAACCATAAAACATAAAAAAGACTAATTATCAGCTAGGGGAACCCGCACTGAATTTGATTCCCCTACTCTTGCCATATATTTTGCCAGCTGGTTAAGGTATAAAGTAAGGTTAGTAGTATGCTTGTCATGGTATCAGGAGTTAAATAGTTCCGTATTTTATCCCCGTTTATTTAGATTAATTGCATTGACTTTGTTTTAAGGAAGAAAGCAATGGCTATGAGGGAATGTGGCATCAGATAGGAAGTTTAAACCCTCAATGGTAATGTTAATTAAATTATGTGGTTTTGTGGTTTTGAGTCTTTATGGTGTAAAAAGAGGTTAGCATGTTAATGTTAAAAGCATTAAGTAATATAAACTAGAATAAAGTAAGGACTAAGAGGTAATTGTTAGGTAACAAGAGGATTGACCGCAAATATGGCTTCAATTACTTACACATCACTATTAGTAGGAGTGTGGATTTAGAGATGATGTAAAAAATAGAATGGGCTTTTAGAAAAATTTGTCCTGTTTTATCCCCTACAGCCTACCCTAAATTGAGGAGATTCCTGTACCAGAAAGGTTTCAGTTATTAGCAGTAATTAAAGAGCAACCCCTGTCAATACAAACCAAAAGTCTAAAAAACTCCAAAACAGCAGTCTGGGTATTAGTGTTTCGTAAGCCAATTACATAGTTTTAGAAGAATGAATTTGACAGAATGGATTCGGGCATTATTTACATATCCAGGAAATGGTCTCGCATTCTCGAAGGGACTTTTAACTTGAGAAGGAAGGTGTCTAGGTGACAGGACTATTTACAGACCATTAAAGTATCCCCTCTTTTAAATTGATATACGAGGGATCGTACTTTAACCTATGGAAATGGGAAGAACATGGCGAATTGCGTTAGTCGCAGGGCTCTTGCCACATTTGAAAAAAGTAAGAATAGCATGCTATCATTGGTAGCCAGGGGCGGATCCAGGATTTTTTTTAGGGGGGACGCAAAATAGGTTGATCCGATAAACTTGCATTAGGAGCAAGTTTAACTAACGCAAACTTGCGTTAATTAAGTAAATTACACTACTTTAAACTACATTTGGAGGGGGGTGGCCCCCTCGCCCCCTGGATCTGCCACTGTATGCAGCGCAATCGCGCTGCCTAAGTAAAGAATGATGTTGGCACAATGTATTATTTTTTTCCCTTATCACGTTGTGCGGATGAAGGATGACAGATTGCCAAAGATTGTTCTTTTCGACCAACCGTCTAGGGCTAAACGGAAAGCAGGTCGTCTTCGTCTGGGGTGGGAGGACGTAATAAAGAAAGATTTAAAAGAAATGGGAACTTCGTGGGAGGGTGTAAAAAGGGAGGCTTTGAATAGATTGGGATGGACTAGGAGCGTGCGTAGCTGTGGTGGCCTCAGGCGGCTTGGTGCTGCGGTGAGCTGTTAGTAGTAGTAGTAGTAGGACACTTTGTATCGAATGAGTTGTCGTAGAAACTTCGAAAATGAATCATTCGATTGGAAATTGAAATGGCTAGTGCCCTTTTTAATAGTCGAAAGTGACTTGAAGGCAACTAACACTCCTTCCATGCCCACCATTTCTCCAAATACGTCCAATCAAAATTTTGAGATAGCCATTTTGTTCAACGTAGCTGATTTCCAGAGAAAAATGATGTTTTTGAGGAGGACACTCCCCCCACATCCCTCAGGGCAAGGGTTGTAAGTTATGCCCGGGGGTATATAAGCTTTTTAAAGAAATCTTTGTCGTAGAAACTTCAAAAAGGGCTTATTTGACGGAAAATTCAAAGGGTGAGTGCCCTTTTTTAATTGTCGAAAGTGGTTGGAGGGCAACTAACACCCTTCTCACGCCCACCCTTTCTCCAAACATATCCAATCAAAATTTTGAGATAGCCATTTTGTACAACGTAGATGACAGTTCTCGAAATTAGGTATTTAAGGATGACAACCCCCCCCCCCCACAGCCCTCAGGGCAAGGGTTGTAAGTTATACCCTGGTGGCATATAAGGATTTTATAGAAGGCGTTGTCGTAGAAAAAGGGCGTTGAAAAAGGGCTCATTCGATTGGAAACTGAAATGGCTAGTGCCCTTTTTGATAGTCATAAGTGACTGGAAGGCAACTAACACCCCTTCCACACCCATTACCCCAAACACATCCAATCAAACTTTTGAGATAGCCATTTTGTTCAACGCAGTTGAAAGTTCTGTAAATTATATTTTTGAGCACGACACTCCCCCCCCCCCCGTCTTCCAGGCAAGGGTTATAAGTTACGCCCTGGGGGGCATATAAGGTGTTTATTGAAAGCTTTGTCGTAAAAACTTGAAACAAGGCTCATTCAATTGGAAATTCAAAGGGCTAGTGCCCTTTTAATAGTCGAAAGTGATTTGAGGGCAACTAGCCCCCCTCTCACGCCCACCTTTTCCCCAAACACATCCAATCAAAATTTTTAGATAGCCATTTTTTTCAATGTAGTTGAAAGTTTTGGAAATTAGGTCTTTAAGGAGGACAAACCCCTCACAGCCCTCAGGGCAAGGGTTGTAAGTTATGCCCTTGTTTGGGCATATAAGGTTTCTTATAAAAAGTGTTATCGTAAAAACTTCAAATAGAGTTCATTTGATTAAAAATTGAAAGGGCTACTGCCCTTTTTAATAGTCGACAGTCATTGGAGGGCAACTAACCCCCTTCTCACGCCCACCATTTCCCCAAACACACACAATCAAAATGATAGCCATTTTGTTCAGCGCAGTTGAAAGTTCTGGAAATTGTGTCTTTGAGGATGCAAAACACACTACACCCCTCAGGGCAGGGTTGTAAGTTAAGTTATGCCCTGAGGGCATATAAGGTTTCTTATAGAAAGCGTTGTCGCAGAAACTTCAAAAAGGGCTCATTCAGTTGGAAATTGAAAAGGCTAGTGCCCTGTTTAATACTCGAAAGTGATTGGAGGGCAACTAACCCCCTTCCACGCCCACCATTTCCCCAAACACATCCAATCAAAATTTTAAGATAGCGATTTTATTTAACGTAGCTGAAACTTCTGGAATATAAGTCTTTGAGAATTACAAACCCCCACACCCCTCAGGGCAGGGGTTGTAATTTATGCCCTGGGGCATATAAGGTTTTTATAGAAAGCGTTGTCGTAGAAACTTCAACAAGGGCTCATTCAATTAGAAATTGAAAGGGCTAATGGCTAAAAGCCTTCTTAATAGTTGAAAGTGATTGGAGGGCAACTAACTCCCCTCTCATGCCCAACATTTCCCCAAACACATCCAATCAAAATTTTGAGATAGTCATTTTGTTCAACGTAGTTGAAAGTTCTGTAAATTGGGTATTTGAGGATGACAAACCCCCACAGCCCTCAGGGTAAGGGTTGTAAGTTATGTCCTGGAGGCATATAAAGTTATTCTAGAAAGGGTTGTCATAGGAAGTCAAAAAGGGCTCATTCGATTGGAAATTGAAAGGGCTAGTGCCCTTTCTAATAGTTGGAATTGATTGTAGGGAAACTAACCCCCCTCTGATAGGTCCGGAAATTATATTTTTGAGGATGACAAACCGACCACAGCCCCCAGGGCAAAGGTTGTAAGTTAAGCCCTGGGGACATATAAGGTTTTTGTAGAAAGTGTTGTCGTAGAAACTTCAAAAAGGATCACTTAATTGGTAATTGAGAGGGCTAGTGCCCTTATTAATAGTCAAAACCGATCGGAGGGCGAATGACCCGCGCCACGCCCATCATTTCCCCAAACATTTCCGATCAACATTTTGATACGACAGTTTTGTTCAACTTAGTTGAAAGGTCTGGAAATGAAGTTTTTGAGGATAATAACCCTCCTCCCATGGCGCTCAGGACAAGGGTCGTAAGTTATGCCCTTTAGGCATATAAGGTTTTTATTGAGAGTTTTATTATTTATTTATTATTTATTAACTGAAAACCCGTCTACAAAAACTTGAAAAGGACGGAGCAAAATATCAGAAAAAAAAGAAAAGAAAACAATAGTACGAGACAAATATCGACAAAACCAATAAGATCAAATAAGAACGTCAATCATAAATAAATTAAGGATAAAATAGGAACAAAATCAAACAAAGCAACAGCAAATTCACACATACAACATCAACATATTCATACATAATTTTATATAAAAAAAATAAGAAAAAAAAAGAAATAAAAAAAGAATGATTTTTTTTCTTAATATCAACAACAGAAGAAGTTATTGCACTAGAAGTGGGCCTAGCTTTTGACTAGCTACTTTTCTATTATGTTTTCTCGTAGAAGCTTCAAAAACGGCTCATTCGATTGGAAATTGGGAGGACTATTGTCTTTTTTATTAGTCGAAAGTGATCAGAGGGCAAATGCCCCCACGCCAAACATTTCCCCAAACACTTCCAATTGAAATTTTGAGATAGGCATTTTGTTTGGCGTATCAGAAAGGTCTGGAAATTATGTCTTTGAGGATAACAAATCCCACCAGCCTTCAGGGCAAGGGTTGTAAGTTATGCCCTGGGGAAATATAAGGTTGTTATAGAAAGCGTGGTCATATAAACTTCGGAGGGGGCTCATTGAATTGGTAATCAGACGCTCTAGTCCTCTTTTTAATATTCAAATTAATCGGAGGGCAGCAACCCCCCTCCCCCCCCCCCACCCACACAGAAACACACAGACAAACGTCATATTGTCCCGAGATGCATCTAACAGAAATTCTGAGACAGCCATTGTATTGAAAATAGTATTAATATCATATAACAAGGCTTTTGGGGTTGAAACAAACCACAGAGATTAGGGGAATATGTACTTTACTGAAAAAAAAATCTTTTAAATGTTTTCATTTTTATAACTTTAAGAAATCAAAAATTAATTAAGATTTTAAGGAATAAATATCAACATAAGTATATTAAAGTGACAATGCGCATTTTTTTCAGTAACTCATTTGAATTTTTTTACGTAAAGTACAAAGTACATTCGGGCTTTTAGAAACCTTGGGGCTTAGAACCCTACTCATATTAATTTCTGCTCGTTTGAGTTTGAACCTATTATTTATTTTAATTTCTTTTTTTTCTGGGGTTTCATTTATTTATTGATACTGATTTGTGGTAATTGTATGTTTAGTAGATTATTCGATTATATTTTGTTCATTTTTTGTTTAATGGAGTTATTTACTTTTTTTGAAAAACTTATTTTGTGGAAAAATTTTTTTTGAATTAATATCTCCAAAAAACAATAAGATACTAGAAGTCACTGATATGACAGTGATCAAGCATGTCTCTGAAACGTGGATGCTTCAAAAGGTTGAGGAAGATATGCTAGATTTTTTTTTTCTAAAAGTATTGCCTAAGAATAGTTTTTAGACGTTTATTTGAGTGAGGGCTTGTCAAATAATAACGCCGCAGGAAGATTGTTGTTTGAACCCAGTTTCTAGACAATAATAAAAAAAAAGTTTAAGAAAGATTAGATACGTTTTACAGATCAAGGATCGAAAGGGCTTAAAAGAAATCAGAAGTTCGTCCAGAAGAGGGAAGCCTCGACCAGACTAGGATGGAGGAGCAGTGAGCTCTGCTGTGTCAGCCTCTGGTGAATCAGTGCTGCGGTTTGTAGCTAGCAGTAGCAGTAGTAAAGATTAATAATCAAGTGGCTTGGCGGCCACATCATTGGCGGTATGACTGCTTCAGTTAAACTAGTTTATTCGAAAAATATCTTGTTCGAAAAGTTATGAACCGCACAAGTTTTGTAAATTCACTGCTTTGAAAAGCTCCTCAGAACGCAGGTCCTAACTAAAAGCATTGTTAAAAGTAGACAAACTAGGATTGTTAAAGCTTTAAATCTGTGACTTAGCACTTTTAGGGACGTCAGCGTCGATTAATTTTTCTCAGGACATGGGAATTTCCTATAGTGCCTTGCTTTTGAAGGCTAGGGCTGCTGAGTGGTATACTACATAATTAATACGATTTCGTGTTCAAACATTCTAATATACCGTAAAGACTAGGTCCACGTATGATTCCTAAGATTGTAGTGTGAAAGCACCAAATGACTCTTAACTTTCTACATTCAAAGGGATAATTCTTAACACAAATGCTTAAAAAATGAAACTAAGAGAGGAAAGAAAATAACAAAATGAAAAATAAAATCAAAAAAGGTGAAAAAGCGAGGATTTGGTCAGCCAATGGCGAACCATGAAGAAGAAGAAATAAGCAAATATTCCGACAAGGACCTCCGCCGACTCGTCCTCAGTGCTAAACAAAAAGTAAGAAAAGAAAAATAAACCAACGAAAATCGAACCTTTCGAAGTTTACTTAACAACGACAGAACAAAAACTCGCCTTTTCACCTTTTTGTATTTTATTTTTATTTTTGTTATTTTCTTTCCTCTCTGAGTTTCATTTGTCATGTATAGCTAGTGCGCTCTTAGAATGTATTTACAAATGCTTAAAGTTCAAACTAATAAAAAAAAATTGGCTAGCAAATACCGTATAGATTTCCAGGCTCATGATCCAGTATCGAAACAAATTCTGGATTTTGTTTTTATACTGTTTGATTAGTATGTTCAAACCGAATCAGGATTGCGTTTCTTTTCAAGCTTTCCTGAATATTTTTTTAATGGACCTAATCGATTTGGCTTCTGAACGGTCAATTCAAGTTTTTACTGTGTTGATTTTGTCCAGCAAACAAACGAAAAAAATGAAATCTTTCTTGCTAAAATTTCACCTGCAAGAAAGCTTTCTTCTTTGGTTCTGTGGATGTGAATTGCAAAAATAACGGAATTAGAAAATTAAAAAAACAACTATGTTCCTGGAAACAAGATTCCCTTAATTATGCAAGCAAAATAAAAAGAAGAAAGTTGCATATTTGTCCAGGAATTTAGCAATATTTTTAGTTCCTAGTGGGAGTAAGTCCAAAACTTGGAAGATTAAAGCAGTCTATTCTAGTTGATTACTAGGAATAAAATTGTTGGCAGGGACAATGGTTACCAAGCTCAATATATTCTAGAAATCAGATTTCAAAAACAAGTTTTAATATGCAAGTACAAATAGTGTGCAAGTAATTACCAACTGAATGGATGACACGTACCGTCTTCTAAAAGGGGCTGTAGTCCTCTTAAAATCCCCACTTAGTCGATTAGAATATACACTGCATTAGAATATATAAAGAAGAGAATACAAAAAAATTAATAGAAGAGAAAAACATTTTGCTAATGAAAATAAATTAGATGTTGGTGATGGTTTTCGAAAAAAACATTTTTAAGGAGTTCTGGGATGATATAAATAATGAGAGTAAAAAGGGAAAAGGGAATACCCACGCTACTCCAGTAGCAGATTCAGAGCCTGAATAGCAAGAAAGTTTGGAAGGTGATTGCGTAAATACAAAAGATAGTGCAAACCTCAGGAGTGGTTCTTAATACTATGAAGGTGAAGGAACATGATTATGATTTAATGGGCTAAAGTGAATAATGAGGAGATTAAGTTGGTGTTTAGAACTCTAGAAGGAGGGTCTACAACACATGATGATGGTATAATACCTTTAACCATATTTTAAAAATTTCTTTCAGGTTTTGTGCAGATAATATTCCTTCTTTCTAATAAGGTGTTAGCATCAGGGTAACGGCCAGACAAATGGAAGAAATCACTATTTATACTACTTTTTACGAAAGGAGACCCGCAGGTACACAGGAATTACTGTTTAATAGCGATCCTGCTCTAAGAAAGGTATTGGAGAAAATATTAGATACCAGGCTAGATAAATGGTTGAATAAAAATAATATTTTGTATGTAGAACAAGGAGGTTTCAGGACTGGGTATGGGACGTCAGATAGAGCATTTACTTTAGACTGTTTAATAGACAAACACGGGAAAGGAAAGATTTTGGATTTTTGGACCTCATAAGTCGTTCAACAGTATAGATAGAAAACTATTGGAAGATACCATATCCAGAATAGGCCTCGCCTACTTGTTTGTGCAACTGATAGTGAGAATGTATATTTTGTGGTATAGTACAAGGGTGGTACACGTGGGTGGTATAGTAGAAGTATTTAATAATGTTTCTAGGCTGTTTGGAGTTAGGCTAGGAGTTAAAGAAAGTGGCACTCTATCCTCTAAGTTGTTTTCTATTTTGTGTATGATGTTGTTGATTTTTCACAGAAAAGATGGGCTTCTTAAGTTAGTTTAGCGATCAGAAAAGTATCCCTATTACTACTTGCGGGTAATATCACACTGGTCGCTAGCACACCGTAAGATTTGCCGACGCCGCTAAATCTGATAGCGGAATATTTGGAGATGAAAAATCAAAGACGAATATTCATAAGAGTGAATTTATTATTTTCAAATAATAACTTCAAGGACATAACACGGAAATTTTAAGTTTATATTTAATAATGAGGAACTGAAAGTAACTCATAGAATAAAATATTTGAGACCTGCTTGGTTAGATAACGAAAGTTTAAATTGCTATATTAATAAAATAATTAATACAGATAAAATAACCATCTCTGCAATTTTTATGAGTCCAGCAATAACGGGAATTAAAAATCCAAATTTACATTATGTCATGCAAAAATATTACCGATGATTGAATATAGAGCAGATAAGGAAATGTCGGGAGCCCTCTCCCATTGTTTCACGACCACTGGTTTGATACGATCACCCCTGGGGGAAAAAATACCGGAAATATATCAGTGGTACCTATGCAATAAACTGACTTTCCCTGTTGTTCGGAATGGTGGATTGTATTTCGTCTAAATAGGGTTTTAGACCATAGCGATTCTGATAGTGCATTTTTCATTTAAATCAAATGCTATTGTCGACGGGTTTCAGGAGTCTTTTTAAGATTTATTTAAACTTGTTTTCACAATAAAAATTCTGTATCAGCTTACTGATATATCATTGTTCGAGAACAATATTTGCTGCAACTTTTCCTTTAGCCCAAGAGCTTCTAACTATGACTCCTTCAAACTTATTTTTGTAAAGAGCGTGTTTTGATAGAAGACCTCAGAACTAGAATATCTTGTTTTGTCAAAAACTTTTACAAAGAAGTACTTGTTTCCTCAATTGCACCTAGAGGAAACTGAACCCTATGTATGACTTTTGTGTTCTTCCAGCCCCCAATTTCAAATATGTATGTCAATTGGTTTTCTCAGAACAAAATCAGTTTTTATACTTATTTATCAAAACTTGTTTGCAGCCGACTAATTTTCTATGGAGGGTATCCCAGTAAAGATTCAAGGGACAACTGAAAAAAAAGCATTAACTACATACTTTTCTTTAATATGCAGAAAATCTCTAACGTTGAATGAGACAGCAGAGCCATGTACTGGTGAGTCATCATCTGCTGTTCCATCATAGCTAAGGTTCGTTCGTACTGCAAATGCAACTGGTTTATCCTGAAAAAAAGTGTTTAAATTCCAAATATTTTTTTAGCATTTTTCCACTTTTAATTCCATTTTTAATTCATTATTATACATATTTTTTATTTTTCTTGTTTTTACTAATAGCTGTCGTGGTTTTCTTTATTCAGGGTGATTTGTTCGAATATTTAAGTTTTTTCCTCGTTTATTTTTTTTAACCGTTTTCTTGCCCAAGAGATGACAGATACGACCTTCATTTGCTGTTATTTTGTATTCAGCCTTGTGACTTTAAAATATAAATAAATGAAGAAACAAGATTTTTCAGCTGAAATAAAGGAGCCACTTTAAAACTTTAAACCAACAGAAATTATCACGTATATCCTCAACACCTCGCTCTTCACGCTGAAGGTTTTTAGTACTTTTAAACAAGCTTCTTATTGTTCTAATTAAACGAATCTTCTGTTTCAGGAGTCATTCTTAGATAATTGGGACAAAATTCAAACTTTACCGTAAAGAGCGAGATCTTTAGGATGGGGTGACCTTCCTTTTATACGTACTAATTTCTGTTCATATTAAATTTTAATGTTGCTCTTTACTTTCAGTTAAAAAAACTTGTTTTTCTCATTTAATTTCTAATCATTTTTTTAAATACCGGGAAATCAGGCTCCCCCTCCACAAGAAAATCCCCCCTCTCCAAGAAAATATCCTCTACACAATTTAATCCCGGTGAAAATTTACCCCGTACAATTATCCTTAACTTCTCCACGCGTAAAATTCAGTCGGCAAAGAGAAAGTAAAACATATAAAAAGAATTTCGTTTAAGAGTTTTGGCAAATTTCCCCATGGTAATATCCCCTGAAAAGTCCGCCCCCTGGAAACATCCTTTCTCATGGAAAACTTTCCCCGAAGAAAATTCCCCCAGCATAAATTTCGCCCCCCCCCCGAAAAATGAATGCATACTTCCCAATTACAAGTACCGTACGTAAATAATGGCATAATTTATTACTTAAAAACCTTGTCCCAGGGGCTGTAGGGGGGGGGGGTCAAGTTATCTTCAAAGGCATAGTTATTAGGCCTCTCAACTGTGTTGAACAAAATGACTATCTCAAAATTTGGATCGGATGATTTTGGGTAAATAAGGGGCGTAGGAGGGGCCTAGTTACCCTCCAATCTTCCTGGTCACTTCAAAAGGGCAATAGAACTTTTAAGTTGCGTTCAAATGAGCCCTTTCCCAATGTTCTAGGACCACTGGATCGATACGATCACCGCTGGGGGGGAAAACAAATAAACACGCATCCGTGATCTTTCTTCTGGCAAAAAAAAAACACAAAATACTAAATCTTTGCAGATAGGGGCTTGAAACTTCTACAGTAGGGTTCTCTGATACCCATAATCTGTTAGTGTGATTTTCATTAAGATTCCTCGATTGGAGTGGGTATTTCCCCCCTTTTCTAAACTCAGGCAAATTTTCTCGGGCTCGTAGCCTTTGATGGGTAACACTAAACTTAATGAAGCTTATATTTTATATATTTGGAATTAGCATACTAAGCCGATCTTTTTGATATATTGGTATCAAAATTCCGTATTTAGAGTTTCGGTTACTATTGAGACAAGTCGCTCTTACTATAGAATCTGTTACCACGAACTATTTGAAACAAGAGATACACAATTTGCAAGTTGAGCCAAAAAAAATTTAAGTGAGACTTTGAAGAGAGAAATCAAATAAAACTTTTGTTGATTAAATCAAGCAAAAAACAAAACTATTTTGAAAAATTTAAGGTATATTTCTAGTTTGAATTAAAATACTTATATTATTGCTCAGGCAAAATAAATATTTTTGCAGTTTGCATAATAACATTAGCAATTCTGTACTGATGTAGTTATAGCTAACATTATACTATCGCATTTAATTTTACGGCATATATGGTTACAACCTAAGATTATGTCGTTATTCATCAATCTTGTACATGAAAATACAGTTTTTAGTAAAAAAACTGATCCTGTTTCAGAAATTATTTTTGTAAGTTAGAAAAAGTTTTCATATACATGCATTTCCTTTAAAATGAGCCATTAGACAACTCTCTATGATGTTCCAGTGCCCCGCTAGCTGTGGAGAAAAAAAAAGGAAAAAAAAAGATACCCTCGATGCAGAATATCCTGGTTGCAGCCACTTATCTTGATTTTCAAGCCAATATATTTCCCTTGTTTGGTAAGCCAAAGGACAGTAAGTTTCCTATATAGGGATTTCAGACAAGGCGGTTCTATTAGTATACTTCTTGTTTTGATCTGACTCTATTTTTAGGAGTTATGGGTTATTATGTTTCTTAGTATTGAACGTGCGTCTCTTGCTAGGTTGCTAGCAATGAAGGTACATCCACGTTTATTTTATCAAACCGAAACTCTAAAAAAAACAAAATTTTAACCAAAGATAGATACTAGGAAAGAATTGGCCTTTTCCCTGATTCCAAATATAGAAAATTCCTTAAGTTTTTACCCATCAAAATTTACGAGCCTTAGAATATTTCCATGATTTTGGAAATAGAGGGGACAACCCTTTCTACGTCAATGTATTTTAATGAAAATAGAACCATCAGATTCAGTGTATTAGAGAACACAAATGTTGATGTTTCAAGCTACCATCTGCAAAATGTGGAATTTTGTATTTTTGCCAGAGAAAAGATCAAAGATGCGTGTTTATTTGTTTGTTGGTTGTTTATTTCTTTTCTCCCTCAGAGGTGATTGTATCAAACCAATTGTCCTGAACGATCGGGAGAGGGTTTACTCGGCCGGAAATTCAAAGTTCTAATACGCTTTTTAAGTGACCAAAAAAATTGGAGGGTAGCTACCAATCCTGCCGCGCCCCTCCCCCCCCCCCCCTCCCAAAGTCATCCGATCAAAATTTTGAGATTTTCATTTTGTTCAGCATAAATGGAAGGTACAATAGCTCTGCCTCTGGGGATAAAATGATCCCCCACACCACAGTCTCGGGGGAAATAGCTGTAAGTTATGAAATATGCAAATTGTTTACATACATTGTTTGTTAGTGGGACGTGTACAAACATTTTTCGGAAGGGAGGGGTAGAATTTTCCTTGCGGAGGGGGGTTTTGGGGTGAATTTTCCAGTGAAATATTACAGGGGGGATTTGTCAGAATTCTTATATGGAATTCTTTTTAATTGTCTTACTTTCACTATGGCGACTCGATTTTATATGTACAGATGCTCCGGAATAATTGTACCGCGGAAACATTCAAAGTGGTTGTAATATTCTTCTTGACCCAGTCAGTACAGTTGGAGGCGGATGGAGTTCGTCCGGAATGATGCAGACCTTGTCTGCTGACCACGTGCCCCTGGATATGGGGTCATCCCCTAGCTAAACGCTCCGATCAGGGTGGCTGCAACCTCATGTGGCGGGTGGAGCCTACCCCGGGAATCTCAATATCTAGGTTAAACCTAGCTCTAATCAGATTCCAGGCCTAGGGTCGGTTGGGCTAGCGACCCTCCACCTGAAAATCAAGTGCTAAGCAAAGTGACTTCATAGCCTTGTATCCGGACCTCCTTTTAAGATCTCAACCATCGCGCGTCAATGGACATGCTGACGACGTCAGAAAGACTGACAGACTGAACCTTCTAGACCAAAGGGGGCTTCGAATAGCCACCTGGAATGTTTTGACCCTGAATGCATCTGCATCAAAGAACCTACTTTCTCAAGAACTTCGTAAGAATAAAGTGGCGATTGCATGTCTCACAGAAACCCGTCTTACTGGAAGTGGAGAAGAGCGAATAGGCGATAATCACTCGTTAGTCTGGTCTGGAGGGAGCATGAGAAGAAATGGTGTTGGCCTCGCGCTAAACGGCCTTGCAAGAAAGGCCTTACTCTTGCACGAAGCTATATCGGACAGAATAATGAAGGCCCGCTTTGGGCACAAGCATGGCAAGATGACAATTTTCGTATGCTATGCCCCAACCAACGATTCCGACGACGTAACCAAGGAAGAGTTCTACTCTGCTCTGTCCAGATGTCTGTCAACAGTTTCCCCCCGCGATGTCACTGTTCTTCTCGGTGACTTCAATGCTACAGTGCGAGATGATAAGGGTGTTTGGCGTGGCACAATTGGACCTGTATCCCCCGACCCACTGAACGATAACGGCCTTCACATACTCGAACTGTGCCGATCCCATGAACTTCTGATCGCAAACACCTACTTCCAACATAAGACTATCCACCAGTACAAGTGGTATAGTAACGACGGTCGCACAAAGAAGATGATTGACTACGTCATTATTTTTACAGCTTCGCCTCCATGCACAGCGATCGGAAAGAAAACCAGTAGCAGCGGATATTGGGAAACTAAAGGAGCCAGATACTCGCCAGAAGTATAGTGTTGAGATATCAAATCGCTTCGAGCTCCTTGGCACACTCAACAACAGCAAAGACGCCTGGAAGTATTTTAAATGGCAGACCAGCGAAGCAGCACAGCTGGTGCTTGGCAAGCGAAGTTTCCCGAAGAAATCGTGGCTAACTGACGAAACACTGCAGGTCATAGAGCAAAGGCAGAGGGTAAGACTTCTTGGGGACATGGTCACCTATCAAAGGCTCAATGGAGTGCGGAACAGACTTATTCACCGAGACCGAACTCAGTTTGTTGCAAGGAAAGCCGATGAAATCGAACTAGCAGCAAAAAAGAAAGACATGGGTAGCCTGTTCAAGCACCTCCGCGATCTCACAGAAAATAAAACACCAGCATTGGGACCCGTCCTATCCAGGGATGGGACACTTCTCTCTGATGAGGGTTCTTGTCTCGAGCGGTGGAAGGACCACTTCTGCTCACTCCTGAACAACACTAGCCCGTCTATGCCTCCTACTGATAGTTTCAGCCAACCTGGCAGTCCAAGATCCGAAGTAGATGCTCCTCCAGACGAGCCTTTCAGCCCCTCAGAAATTGGAAATGCAGTAAAAAGGCTCAAGAACAATAAAGCTGCCGGTATCTGTGGCCTGAGTTCGGAGCTGCTAAAATATGCAGGTCCTTTTATGCTCCTGTTTCTCCACACCCTGTTCTCTACAATCTGGCAAACCGAGATAATTCCCGAAGATTGGCGTAAGGGTGTCATTATCCCTTTATGGAAGAGGAAAGGCTCTAGAAGCGACTGCTCGAACTACCGTGGAATAACCCTACTGTCTGTCCCGGGAAAACTTTTCTCAATGGTCCTGCTAGATCGATGTCGAAATATCATTCGTAAAATCCGGCGACCGGAGCAAGCTGGTTTCATGTCAGACCGTTCAACCATCGAGCAGATTTTTACGATCCGACAAATCATAGAAAAAGCCACGGAGTTCCGACAAAAAGCTTTTCTTGCCTTTGTCGACTTCCGTGCTGCGTTCGACTCAGTGAACAGAGAAGCTTTTTGGCGGATTCTAGAATCAACTGGCCTCCCTGAGAAATAATGCAGACTCTTCAAAGCTCTACACCATGGTACAGAGAGCTGTGTTCAAGTCAACGGCCGGCGCAGCCCGTTCTTACAAATGACGACAGGAGTGCGCCAAGGATGTGAAGTGGCCCCAGAGCTCTTCAATGTCATCAAAGACTACGTTTTGATAAGAACTACCTCACATTTCAGCTTTGGACTCAAGTTTGGAGATCCTGTCATTACAGATGCTGATTTTGCCGATGACTTGGCCATTCTGGCGGACTCCATGGAGCAGTTGCTGGAAGCGCTTCGAACCCTACGAGAAGAGGCTGCAAAAGTAGGACTGCATATAAACTGGACTAAAACGAAAATTATGGCCATAGACCCATCCTCTCCTGCTGCTAATCCTTCAGTTAGCCTGGATAGCACCACTAGCATCGAAGTTGTCCAAAGGTTCACCTACCTGGGCTCCATAATTTCTTCAGATGGCTCGCTTCTTTCTGAACTACAAGCGAGAATATCCAAATCGTCTTCTGCCATCGGCAGACTGAACCGTCACCCCTGGCGAAAACCAAACATCAGTCGCACAACGTAGCTGCGGATTTTCAACGCCCTCGTCGGCTCTGTGATGCTCTATGGATCTGAGACGTGGCAAGCTTCAGCCGCAACCCTCAAGGCAATTGATGTCTTTCAGTCGAAGAGCCTGAGGAGGATCGAAGGTCTACGATGGTTCGACTTCGTCAGCAATGAGAAGCTGATGCAGCTCACCAAGCAGTCTCTTTTTTCGACCCAAGCAGCCGAGCGAACACTACGATGGTTCGGACACCTACTTCGAATGCCTCCACACATACCTGCGAAAACGATCCATGACTTCGACCCTGTCAAAGCCGGTCGGAAGCGACCTCGCGGCCGACCGAAGAAACGATGGTCTGACAGCCTGTCCGAATTCCTGACGATGGCAAATATCAGGTTGAGCGATTTGCAAACGCTTGCCATGGACCGAAGTGGATGGAGGAGACAGACGTCACTCTCTACGCCGAGCAGCGCCCGGCAGGAGACATAAGTCAAAGTAATTAAGTCAGTCAGTACGCCCTTTAAGCCTCAAGCCAATTGTCGAAACAACATTTTCGGCCCATTTTCTGATGTCATATATTAGTAGAACCAAATCTTTAAAGAAAGTTTTAACTTAACCGAGGAGTCATGGACCCAGTCTATGTGGGCGCATTTTTGGAATCACAAGCTGATGTTGCCCAATTTAGTTTCATTTTTTTTCCACAACAGGGTCCCCTTGGCCCAAGGAGCTACGGGTGTAAGCTTCAAACCCATCAGACACAAAAGTTTGCTGACCTGTTTTTTGGCTTCGTAATTCCCTCACCCTCCCCTACACAAATTTGAAGTCCTCTTAGCCCAAAAAACAGCCCCTGAAAGTTCCGAGCTGGTCAGACAGCCGTGGCCAAACTTGTTAGTATTTTCTGCAAGAACCTGTTAGTGAAGACTGGACGGTGTCAATAATTTAAGACCTTTTCCCCTGGGGTTATGTGGCCCTTTTATTCCTAAGGGCATATTTATTTGATCTTTCAAATATACTGAGCAAAATGGCTATCTCAAAATTCGGACTCGATGCCATGGGGTTAGAAATTCCAAAGGGTGCCAAAAATAAGCATTGGAGGGGGTTGGTTGTCTTCCAACTACCTTAGGCACCGAAAGAACACCTGAGCTCCCGATTTCTTATCCAATTAGTCCTTTCTAAGTTTCTACGATCATCTTTTTTATACGAAATGGCGGTTGAAGAATATCGAAGGACCCATGCCACCTTATCAAGTCAACACTTATGACAATACTACTATGAAAATACAAAATCTTGTGTTTTTGTAGATAGACTCAAAACCTTCGCTTAGTGGCTCCCCGTTATGCTAAATTTCAAGTAGAACTTTCATTTCGGTTACTACCCCCTTTTAAGGGGGGGGGGGTATTCTTATTCCAAAAGGATAAAGCGGCTCTTATGTTGATAGTTTTCGATGGGTAAATTTAAACTGGATGAGTTTTGTATGCTGGGATTCACCATGAAAAAAAAAAAATTCTTTTTGACGCATATCTCAAAATATACTTTTTACAAGTCTCAGCTACTACTCGCATGGGTCGCTATTTACTTATGGTTTGTTGCCATGTATTGTTGAAGATGCTTTGTTAAAATCCATTTTATTTTTACTCTACTTCTAAATACTAGTGTGGAAAAAAAACAGTTTTAAATTCACTTTTTGGAAGCATCGCCTACGGTGCCTCAAAAAAGACTTTCTGTTATATGTTATATATTTTACAGAAGACCGGAAAAGAGAAAAATGAGCCTTGTGTTTGTTGGCTGCTATTTAAAGTTTTATTGGATATACAATTAATATTTTTAGGCATGTATGCTAAGGTAATAACATATTATCTAGCCAAAGTTCCGTTTTCCACTATTTCTGTGAGCAAAAAAAAAAAATGGGAAAGCAGAAATAGCTAAATATTTTGATAAACAAATAAAAAGGCGAAAACCATTCAGTCTAATCGATAAATATCTTGTTTAGTTTGAGAGAATAGGATAGGAATGAAAATTTTGGAAAATTGAACATTACACCTTTTGAATTACTGCAGCCAGTAAAATCCACCAAACGATGACAACTTTTTCATACATTACATAATGTATGTAATCCCCCTCGCTAGTCAGGCTTCTCTTGAAAAAAGCTTCTTCTTAGGTCTCTGACACCGCTCCTCAGAAGAATCGTATTGTTAAAACGCTTCCTCCACGAGAAGCTTAGCCTACGCACACATTTCTATATATGGCGGACAAAACAGAACAAACAGAAAAGTCAACTTTAAGCTAACCTTTGCTTTCTCAAGCTGGGCCAGGGCTTGTCGTTCCGTTTCCCTGCGAAGCGCTTCTCTCTCTTCGTCAAGAGAGAGATCAGAAGATGGGTGGGAGTAGTTTGAGTCTGCTGATCCCTAAAAAGACAATATAGGCCTACCATTAAATTGGGTTTTTATCCCAAACGAAATGATGATTATTTGAGAAAAAATGTATAAAGAAGTAAATCCATAGAAAAGAAAACGAGACGCTGGAAAGACAATTTCCGAATTGTGGGTTGAATAGTCTTCAACTGTAACAAGAGGAGTACAAAATGGGTGTATTGACTATGCATTCCCTTTTTTCTTTACTAAGATTTTGGCAACAAAACTTAAACCTTTTCCAAGCAACTCAAAAATAAGGTAGAATTTAATCCTGATAAAAATCATGTTTTTGTTGCTTTTGGGAACATGCTTAGAGTGTTGTTCCACAAACAACTCTGCAAAACCACCTATTTGCCGAATAAGTCCTTTTTTCCTGGAATTCTCTTGTAGTAAAACTAGTTTTTTTTCAAAAAATATTTGAAGTCTTGCATGTTTGCGTTTAATTTTTTTTCTTTAGTTTAAATTTTTTAACTTCATTTCTATTTTGAACTCGTATCAGAAATAGGGGTATCGTTTGGGGGTAGGCGGGCAATGGGGCAGTTGCCCCCCATAATGTGGAGAAAGAAGTATTATATTCCCCATGCCTATCCAGATATGGAACCCTCTTGCCCCCCCCCCGATACAAATGCTGGATATTCGTCCTTTTTAGAAAACATAACGTCATTGTGAAAGCAATTTATTCTATTCGCACCTGATCTTTTCTCCTAGTGTAGATCTTTGCAGTGCTTAAATTGATATTTAAATTCTATTTTCAACTATTTTTCTCTAAACAGAGCGATTTTTTTTAGGTCAATGGTTTGCCAACAAATAAACGTTCAAATGGGATTAAGTCCATTTATTAGACAGTAAAAACAGATACAAAAGTCCGGATATTTCGCCCACATGTACAGCGATCGTCATTAGCAGGTATACTAAAACATTAAACTCAAAACCAACGTATTTATACAGAACTAAACAATTACTTCCGGTTCAATCACTAGATTTGTCTGAGAGAGTTCAGTAGCTGGGTTCATCCAAAGTATTGAGTTGTAAATTTTCTTCTTTAAAGTCGCCTAAATTTAAACTGAATTTCTAATAAAGGTGGCAAAATCTTCTTCGTCTTCTAATTGCAAAAGAAATGTTGTTGGGTTTATAGTTATGTACTTGATTGGTCACATCTCACCACATATACGACATATTTTCGACGTACTATCTTAAATTATGTATCTAAAATATGATAACAATCGCCGCATAATAATAATTTATTATAAGCCAAAAAACAGGCCATACAGAACAGTATTCTTAATCACACTCCACAAGAAAAATAACATAAATATCAATTTTCACTCATTGAGTCAACGCTTCATTTACAAATTTACATAACTGCCTGATTGTCATTTTTACAGTCGTTTTAATGAAAACCGGGAAATAACAGTTTCCAACCTCAAAAAACTTTTAACATAAAATAGAAAGTTGCTTGCCCACGGTGTGAAAAATGGCCACAAACACAAAAACAATGTTAAATCTGGGGCAAGAATAATCCGCATTTGCATCTGGGGCCACCCTCTTTATTTCAAATATTCTTTTTACATTTTGTAGTGGCAGGTCATTCGCTCGGATCTGAAACCAAGTCCTCAATGTCTCCCCCAGTAATCCTAGTTTAAAATAATATTTGAATCCAAATATATATTTTACCTGGTACTAAAACTTAACTGCCTGGGTCCACTTTTGGAGTTTCTGGTATTTTATTATTTCAACAGTAATAGCAAAAAAAGACTCACGCTGATTTGAGGGTCCTGGCCCCTCATTCCAAATATATGATAATCCTAATCCATCTAAAACATTTTTTATTTGATACGGCCACGATCTTTTACGTTTCGACCGTAGCATTTCCACATAAGCTGCTTTTGCTAACCTATCTTCTGACAGACTTAGAACCTTTAGCCAGTACCGGATCATCTGTGCTAATCTACTCATTGTCAGCGAAAATATACCCAGGTCACCCTTTATAGCCTGATTGTGGGTCGTTACGTGAAGACCAATTAATCTCTTAAAATGTTGCAGCTGAATTGATTCCAATTGTGGTGCCAGGTCATCCCCCCAAAGTTCCGCTCCTTAATGGATAGTAGGCAAAACTTTAGAATTAAAAACATATTTATGCATTTTTAGATCTTTTATACTTGAAAGCCTTGAATTACGTAAAATGGCAGCTGAAACTGCTTTCCCTCTCTTAATCATCTGTATATGTGGTCGAAATATGAAGACTTTAGTACATGTTTTCACTGTCTAATAAATGGACTTATCTCCATTTGAACGTCTATTTATTTGTCATAGAAAGGCAAGGTGGTCTTGGAAATAAATACCTAATTTAGGTTATTACGCCAAAATATGTCAGTGATTAATTTTGATTTTTATGCATTTTCTTTATTTTTACTTACACTTTGGTTTGCATTGAGTCGTTTTAGTAAAAAAGAGATTTTCTAAATTCAATCATGTAAGAATTTATAGTCTGTATAGCTGGGTGGCTCTATGGAGCCAAAGCCCTAGACATGCTTCACATCTGTCCAATTCAAAACACTCAAGAATAATAGAGATAGTGTCAATGACAATCAGAAATTGGCCTCAGGGGAGTATTATAATGTCTTTACTTCCTGTCTCCCTGGTTTGAAACAAGGAACAATGTATATACACCGAGGACCTACACACCAAGCCTTTTCACCGTTTGTCTTATTCTACTTCTACATTTCTAAGGGACAAGACTTAAAATCCTTTTTAGTTTTTGCTGTTCGGCTCGTGCTATCTATCTAACTTAAGCTTTCGTAAAGGATGCAGTGCAATCAGGGGTGCAGCTAGGGTTTTGAGTTTGGAGGGGGGATATATAAGGTTTTTAGTTTGGAGTCTAATGTGTCGGCACTGCGCGGCAGTCCCCTTTCCCCTTAGCTGCACCCCTGAGTGCAATCAAACAGTACATCTAATTTTGTCTAAATCCAGTCAACTAAATTACAAACAAAACTTGTAAAGCGCAAAATAGATCACAAGACACTAAAATTTAATAGTGTAAAAGTTAAAATAGTTATAAATATTTATAAAACACAAAATAGATCAAGAGACACTAAAATTTAATAGAGTAAATCTTTACTACTCTGCATAAATATTTTTCAAATAATATAGGAGTGTTTTAAAGAATTTTGAATTGCAACAGTGTCGTATTTATAATCCAACCTAAAACAAAAACTACCATCTTTTGAGAAGCCAAAATTGGCCTACGCTAGCACCAAAAGGCAGACCTACACTTCCACTTTATCTGAAAAATTCCGAGAGATCCTGAAACATCATTCTCCCTTGACTACCTTCCCTTAACATACTTACAAGCTCCTCAAGAGAACAGTAGAGCGAGAGATCAGAAAGGCACTACGTAACCACCTGCGGAAGAAATGTGAAGACTGTGAAGTACTGTTCAAGAAGGGGAACTTCAGAGCAGTTTTCAGAATGGTACGCGAGTTAAGCCAAAAAAAGGAGCCACAAACGTCAGTGATCCTGGACAGAGACGGAAATGAGATTAGCGATGCAAAGATGAAACCTGAAAGATGGGAAAAATGCTTTAAAGATAAATTGAAGCTCTTAGTAACTGCGGATCCTGAAACACTAACCCGCTTCCCCATACCCAACCAAGAAGTCAGACCACCATCCCCATCCAAGTCAGAAACCGAGTCAGCAAACAAGTCGCTCAAACATAGAAAATCCCCTGGTCCAGACAGTCACCGCTGTACTCATTAACGTCGGAAGGGACGATGTAACAGATATGTACCATGCCATTGTGTCTGCGGTGTGAGAAACTGGCCACGTACCCGTCAGTGGTACAAGGCTGCCATTGTACCCATTCACAAAAAGGGGCCAAGGAAAGAGTGCGGAAACAACCGTCTGATCAGCCTCACGAGCGACCAGTTACGTGTCCTGAAAATCCTACTCCAACGCACACAAGTAACAACTGCCTTTGCCATTGGAGAATATCCGGTCGGCTTCCGCCCTGGGAGATCAAAAATCGATCAGATATTTGTCCTTCGACAACTCATGGAACGATACATTGAATTTAAACAAGAACTCTACCAACTATTCTTTGATTTCCGTCAGGCATTTAACCTGATATGGCGCAAAGGACTCTGGCATATCCTCCTTCACCACGGGATCCCCTTAGAGATAGTTCAAATAATCAAGAGTCTGTAGGACTGGTTCCAAGGCCAAGTAATAACCGTTGATGGATTGTCTGAAGAGTTCACAACTTCGTCAGGGGTTTTCCAGGGTTACATCTTATCACCACATCTCTTTAACCTCTTTCTAAATGCCGTTTTGTCACTGATGCAGTGAATGTAGCCCAACACTAAGAGGGCTGCTAATAGACAATCTTGCCTACGCTGCTGATATTAATGCGCTACCTAACCCTACACAAGAACTGCAGGCACAAGCTGATAAACTACAATACCTAAAAGCCGTTCGGGATAGAGATCAATGCCAGCAAGACCAAAGTCATGGTAACTAAGAGACGTGAACTGGACAACCCGCCCATTATCACCATAGGTGGGAGACAGGTTAAAACTATTAACCACTTCCTGTATCTTGGTAGCCAAGTCTCCTCAGATAATTGCCATAGCTCTGACGTGAAACAACGACTTGCACTTGCTAGCTCTAGCTTCCGAAAACTAGCCAACCTCTGGAAAAGTAGTCTCCTATCCAAAAAACTCAAGTTGCGCCTATTCAACAGTTTAGTAATCCCCATAGTTTTTTATCCATGCGAAACATGGACCCTAAAAACCGAAGACGAGAGAAAACTATTAGCTTTTGAGATGAGATGCCTCCGGCGCATTGTTGCAATCAAATACACTGACCGAATCAAAAATGTGGAAGTACGTCAAAGGCTCCAGTCCACTGAAACCATTCTCAGTAAAATCAAGAAACAACAACCACGTCAAGCGAATGGAGCTGAGCCGCCTCCCGAAAATCGAACTTGAAGGATCCCTCCATGGCCTTCGTCCACGAGGCTGACCACGAAAACGATGGATGGAGAACTTCCACTTCGACAACTTCAAGATAGCCCAGTTATCACGAATTGCACCAGACAGAGAAATGTACCGAGCCCTCACGCATGAGCTAGCAAGAGGAGTGGCCCCAAAACGTCCCACGAGGATGGCCGGGACCTAAGTAGCAAGTATCACTATCTTCTAAATGGTATCTAGTGGGTTAAAACTTTTTCTTTTAATGGTAGCTTTCACATTGGCCAATAGTCCGCAGTCAAGAAAGGCAATACCGTGTGAATATGGGCGAAAGTTAAGTATTTTGAACGATATTGGCCAAACATTGCAATATAACCAAATTGTTCATTAGGCTGATTTTTGCCTTTGTGTCACAA
Source organism: Artemia sp. Qi Xiang Cuo (assembly GCF_049724085.1). Taxonomy (NCBI): domain Eukaryota; kingdom Metazoa; phylum Arthropoda; class Branchiopoda; order Anostraca; family Artemiidae; genus Artemia; species Artemia sp. Qi Xiang Cuo. Next base: position 32,469,677 of record NC_142804.1, read on the forward strand.
ATGCCGCCAAAATCTTTTTTCCACTTTTATGGAGTTGCTACTGAGGCTCAGTTCTTCAGCAATGAACAGAAGTGCTAAGCGTCGATTATTAGGGACCATTTAATTGCATTGTTGGGTTTTTCAACAGGTAACGACCTGGAACTTGAGTTTTAAGTTCCAATCTTGTTGGATGAGCCAACATCATTTAATGGCAATTTTACTTGCCAAACCATCATGATAATAATCCTTTCACAACAATCCAAATTTTGTTACTGGAAAACTTGAAATTAGAAAGAACCTGGCAAAGTGTTTTCATGTAAACAACTTCACAATGGTGCTAACTCTTTAGCTGTCGGACTGATTAATAAGAAACTTTGCAAGAAATTCAGAAGAAAATTTTTGAGGGGTTGAGGGGCAATAAAAGAAAAACTGCAAATCAGAAAACTAAATGAAAGACATAGGAATTTATGGGGGAAAACATGTTAAATTTGAATTATGAGGTAGCCAGGTTCGAAATCCTTCCCCTCTGTACGCTAGAGCTCCTGTCTATCCTGCATGCCATACAAAAATTGTTTACGCTGTTTCTACAAAATCTGCCCAAGATATTTTTCATTACACTTTGCGTTTTTGTCAGGAGGATTTTACGCTCATATGTACCAGTGGATTGGCTGAGGGGGTTCAGGCCCTCTACTTTCCTGAAAATGAAAATACAATACAAGATAAACATACATTTCCCCATGCTGACACAAGAACTATAATTGTTAGTTACTAGCACTAACTACAGGAGGCATAAGTAGACGACTATTCTAAACATAAAAAAAAACATTAAGTATCTAATCTAACAGTTAATTCTTACCAACTGCTTGTACTTGGACATAGGTTAGTGAAAGTCAAACTAAAAAGAAATATAAATAAAGAAACATTCCTAGAATAAAATCAACACTAACTTTTTTTAGGTCTGATACATGGAAGCAGGGGCGTCCAGAGGGGCGTGGGGCTCGCCCCCCCCCCAACTTTATGGCATTTGGTTAAATTTTCGCCTTCGGTGAAATTTTCGGCAGAAATTTTGCAAAATCGACCGAAATTTAACAAAATTCTTGATTTCTGAAGAAAATTCAGTATAAATCAGGTAGCGATTCGGTAAAATTTACGGAGATCACCCCCCCCCCCAATGAAGTGATTCTAGGAAGCTCCTGTATGGAAGTGCTATCCAAACTAAACTACTATTTCTGCCCAGGGCTGCCATTAAGAATTTGAAAATGTCTCAAGTTTGAAGGAAAAACTATATATTAAGCAGGTGATATCGATATATTATGCAGTATTAACAGCTTAATATTAATGAATGTCAATAGCATATATTCAGCATACTTATTTTCAGTTATGCTAATTACTCAAACAGGGACGGATCCAGGATTTTTCTTTAGGGGGCGCAAAATAGGTTGATCCGATAAAAGAAAAATTTGGGGGGGGGCGAAATAGGTTGATCCGATAAACTTGCGTTAGGAGCAAGTTTAATTAATGCAAACTTGAGTTAATTAAGTAAATTACACTACTTTAGACTACGATAGAATGTGCGCGCCCCCTCGCCCCCTGGATATGCCACTGTGCTCAAATGCAACACATCCCAAGGAGGGGCAGTCCCGCTTTTGGCTGGGAGGGATAAATTAAATACTAGGTTTCCAAGCAAACATGGAACGTAGAACAATACGATCTATACTGTTTTATCATGTGTCTTGAGCACGAATTTTTTAGACAGAAATATTAGAAAAAAAAGACACTTGATAAAGAAGTTAGAAGAAGTTGAAAACTACTGGATTGTGTAGTGACTACCACAGGGTGCAACAAATGTTTCTATTAGGTCAAGCAAACTAACATTATGGCTGGATTGGTTATGTTTTTCAACGACTTTTCCCGGTCACTAAAGTTTAAAACATAATTCAAAATAGTTTAAATATGTTAGTTAACAACACTTTGTATGTAATAAAGGGCAACTAGTTGACTATGCCATTGTTTCTACCTGTTTTTTCTTTGGTTCTAATCTTTTTTTTCAATCGTGGTTGTCACACAATAGAAAAAAAATGAAACTTAGTGTCAATGTTACAAACTCAGTGTCAATACTACAATCAGATTGAGACTCTCCTACCTCCCCTTGAAAAATACCTCCCATCACATCCCTACCTCCCATCAGATAGTTTATCGCCCAGCCATGCACAAAAATGTTTCTGCATGAAACGAAAAAACGTTTCAAAAAAATACTTAAGCAAACCTGAGCAAATAGTTTATTATATCCTTGATATCCCATCATATTTCAGGCACATAATTATATTTATGTTTCCCTGGGTGTCCAAGGAGGATCCGTTCATTACTGAACCGCATGCAAAATCCTGAAAGCTCCAAGTACTCGATCGATTTAGTTCCCAGATATGAACTTAGGGAAAAGTCCTGCCTACGAGAATTCAGCGTATGTTTTTCATTCCTGTATGCATTCTAGATGGAATTTGTTATTTAGTTGAATGTTTTACGGCTGTGGAGTTGAGAAAAAATATATCAAAATTATTGAAAAGTTGTCTACTAATGAAAATCAAGCCTGATTAGAGTAGGGCTCCATTTGAATAATCAGTTCCGGAAGTTATACAGTGTTGTTTGTCATTTTCAGGGAATGCCAGCCGACGGCAACGATTGTACCTTGTTTTATCTGTACCGTCTTCGTTGTGGCCAATGCGGCAAATATAACGATATTACAGAATTACAAGAATAAGATTTATTATATCCTTTGTTACGAGATGGTTTATGCTTAGTTAAGAGCAATGTGTCTCCCGTATATTTTTTTTCAGGGGGAACACTCAATCGTTGGCTATAGTAAAGAGCCATAAGCCTCCAATTTATTACTTAATTATCTTTTTTTTCCGCGAGGTCCCCTCATATAAAAAGGCTGGCTATAGGAATTTCGCATGGGGCTCAATCCACTGAAAATTAGAAGCTTTATAGCCCTCTTATATTCTACTCGACCCCCCTCTATTGAGTTTTTCTATAAAGCCACCACCCCCCTTCGATAACCTACAAAGACTTCTGATAAAAATTTTATGATAGCCATTCTGTTGAATATTTATTCAAAAGATCCGATAAATGTGCCTCTGGGGATGACATAGCCCCTACAGACCTTGTGACAAAGACCATAAGTAATGCAAATTAGTAACTGCTTAAACATGTGTCTGATAGTGTAATGGGGGGGGGGGGCTTTTTTATTTTGGGTGTTTGATTGGGTTGAAATTTTCAGGGATCGTTCTCTGAACCAAAAGAAACAAACATTTTATCAAGTGGGGGAAGAATCATAGGGGTAGGGTATACAAATTTGGTCTCTAGGTACTTTTTTTTAATTTTGCTCTGTGGGCCCCTCTTGGAGTAGAAACTATCTCCGGCGCTCAGGGGTGAGTTTAAATTTTCAAGGGGTTTTGAAGGCCAAATAAGCCTCAAATTTTGACTTCGAGGGGGTTGCAGAGGTAGATCAAAATAAAATAGGTATCCAGGCTATCAAAATGAAATCTCAATATGTATTCACAAAATCCTTAATATCTTAGCAACGTTAGATGAAAATTAAGCTGAAAATTTTAGAGTGTTAGGAGGAGACAGGAGGCAAGAGAACTTCATGTTTCGTGATTGAAGGGAGGAGATTTTAAAGGGAGGAAGGACTAAAGAATACATACTTCTGACCCACCTAAGAGTTTTGTACTATTAGCCCGAAGTAGTGAGGTAAATCAAAAGACAGTATATTTGCCCAGGCTATAAAAATAGTGTATTTTTGATAATTCACGAACGATTGGGGGGACTGAGTTAAAACTTTAGGGATAATTTTTGAACGGTAAAGGGACTCAAAAAATTCCCCTTAAAAGAAAGGGATTAGGATGTAACATATTTTGGTCTTCTGTTGTTCTATCCGAAAAAGAACCTATATTTTTTCTTTAAAGCTTGAAACTTATGACCGGAGGTCATTGGGTCATGGAAACACTTACGAACAGAAAAAAAGGGGGGAATCTTTTTCGCCTGAAAGTCAGCCCATAAATTTTTTTTATCACATGAGACTCCAAATACTTTTCATTCAGCCCGCTTGCTTGACTTCAAAGTATTGGTGATTCCAGACTAAAAGACATGAGATGCTCAAAAACAGGTCCCTATATTTCGTCTCTCCATTTATAGCTTCAGATGACGATCTGTGTGTAAATAATTTTTACACGCAGAAAACTAATTTCAAACTAATTTTGGCTGCAATGTGTTTTTGCACCGTAAAATGGACCCAAATTTTGTTAGTCTTTGATATTTGTATCAAACAGTTCGTGGTAACGAACTGTAAGTAAGGAGCGACCCGGCTCAGTAGTAACCAAAATTTTAAAAACAGATTTTTAAACCAATAGATACATCAAAGGAACCATATTTTTATGCTGATTTCAAATATATAAGTTTCATCAGGTTTAATCTTACCCATTAAAAGTCACGCTCCTGAGAAAATTTGCCTTATTTTCAAAACAAGGGAGAAACATCCCCTAAAAGTCATAGAATCTTAATAAAAATCACACCATCAGATTCAACGCATCAGAGAACCCTACTGTTTAGGTTTCAGGCTCCTTTCTGCAAAAATGTGGTATTTTGTATTTTTTGCCAGAAGGAAGATCACGTATGCGTGTTTGTTTTTTTGTTTGTTTTTTTTTCAAGGGGTGATCGTATCGACCCAGTGGTCCTAGAATATAGCGGGAGGGCTCATTCAAATATAAATAAAAAGTTCTAATGGCCTTTTTAAGTGACCAAAAAAATTGGAGGGCAACTAGGCCCCCTTCCACGCTCATTTTTTCCCAAAGTTACCTGATTAAAACTTTGAGATAGCCATTTTGTTCAGCATGGTTGAAAAATACAATAACTATGTCTCTGAGGACGGCTTGATCTCCCACAGTCCCCGGGGGAATGGCTGCAACTTATGAACTTTGCCCAATGTTTACATATACATACAAGCGATCTCAGCCTTCATAAGCATATATTTATCACAAAAGTTTTACCCATACTGCATTAAGGGGCAGAAATTTGGGGCTACCAGACTGCACAAGGATTAGAAACTCTACAACTACAATACTACAGGCATGCATATGGGCTACATAAAACAACTCACTCTCTAGTATTTAAAGGTGACCTAGGCATCTACAGTTTAAAAATACGAAGAAAGATACAGATGATCAAGTTTTGGCTCAAAATCCTGAATTTACCCAAGGAAAGACTTATTTTTGCTGCTTATAAAGATCTTCTCACCCAAAAAAGTAAAACCACTTGGACAGCACAGATCAGAAAAATATTACAGGAAACAGGCTTTTCAAACGCGTGGAATGGAGGACAGGGACCACTGGACCAAGAAAACTTCATAAAGGAATTCCAAACAAGATTGCACGACCAGGAAATTCAACTTTGGTGGACAGCTTTAGATATGTCGACTAGTCTTACTTTGTATAGAGATATAAAGCGGATTTATGGACAGGAGACATATTTGAAGCTGGGATTACCTAGTAAGTATATGAAAACGTGGATTCAGCTTCGAGCCAATTGTCTACCAATACAAGGAAAAGAAGTTTGGAAAAATAGAGAAGGTCCGGACACGCAGCGTACTTGTCTAAAATGTGGTGAGATTGGTTTTGGGCTGGGTCATTTCCTCCTGCGATGCCGGCGGCTTTCTCATATAAGGAGAGAAATTTTGAAAGAGGGTAATGATTGGCTACTTCGGAGGATTTTAAGTTCAGATTCACCACAAACAGTAGTAAGTGTGGTAAATTTTGCATTGAAAGGTATGAATGTTGATTAAAAGGATAGTGATTTTAGTATGTCTTCATATTATTTATCCTTTTTCTTTTCTTTTTGTTTTGTATATGGCTGTAAAAAAGCTTTAATAATACATTATTATTATTATTATTATTATTATTATAGTACTGGTTATTGGGAAGTATACAGAAGTTTTCAGGGAGATTTTTTTCTGGTAGTTTTTTTAGGGGGGGGGGGCTACGTGGGAGGGTCTTTCCATGAGGGTAGTTTTCATTGGGAAAGGTACATTGCTATGAAATGGGTGCCGGATTTCCCATCATTATTCAAAAAAACAATCAGAAATTAAATAAAAAAACAATTTGTTCAACTGAAAGTAAGGAGCAACATCAAAACTTAAAACGAACAGAATTTATTACGCATCTGATTGGGTTCGCCCCCTAGTCATTACCTCGCTCCTTACGCTAAATTTTTTTTTGTACTTTCATCAGTGCTATTTATGCTAATTAACGGCCTTTGTGATTAAGGGGTCATTCTTAAATAATTGGAACAAAATTTAAACTTTAGCTTAAAGAGCGAACTCCCTCATATACATAATAAAAATATACGAATATAGAAGTTCGTAACGTAAGTTAATTCGTAGTTTACATTATAGAAAAATTTTTGGAAAGCCATTTTTTCAAAAAAAAGTTAAATTAACTTTCAAATTTCATTTCAATTCCTACTATATTATGACCCAAGATCAGAGTTTCATTGATTCAAACATATTCAGAAATTAAATAAAAAACAAGTTTTTTTAACTGAAAAAAAAAAGCGACATTAAAACTTAAAACGAACAGAATCCGTCTATGAAAGGGACTTTCCCCTCCTTATCGCCTCGCTCTTTACGCTAAAGTTAAGCTCTGTTTCACAACTTTATTTTTTAAAACAATAAAAAACTTCAGCATAAAGAGCGAGGCGTTGAGGAGCGGACAGCCCCTTTCATATACGGAGTAATTTCTGTTCGTTTTAAGTTTTAATGTCGTTCCTTACTTTCAGTTAAAAAAAACTTGTTTCTTAATTATTTAATAAATTATAGGAGATGAAGACAGGGCTAGGTAGGCCTGAACGAAAACAGAAAATTTTTGAAGATTTGTTGTAACTATTTCTGACACCTGAAGCTATTCCCGGATTTTTTTTTTTTTTTTTTTTTTTTTTAGAGTAGCTAAGATTAAACAGAAATGTGCGTAATGACCAGGGGATCTCAGAGAAAATTAAAACATTGCCTAAAAGCAACGAAGACAAAAGTTGTTTCATAAAATTGTTTCAATGGTTCGTGACGCGAAAATAGGCCCAAGTTATTTTTTGTCCCCAGTCAGCTAAAAACTTCCTTTGCATGTATACTGGGTCTTAGAAATACAGGAGAAAAAAAGATTGGAAAAAAAGTTGATTGCTTCGACTTATGAAATCTTACGGTGGGTTCAATGACGTTTTTCCTAAATCGGCGTAAGACTCCAGGTTTATTCGACTGGACCAAGGGGACCCTAGTGAGGACGATAGATCTTGAATAAAAATTTAGTTTTATTGATTCTTTGCGCGACATGCTTGAATTTTTATGCTGACCTGTTTTGAACTTTCAGGATATGAATACACGTCACTTGAAATTCCAGGACCAAGGGAACATCAATTAGAACAATAGATTAAGGAACTAAATCTGGCTGTGTTTATTTGTGAAGTTCTTTTTTTTTCTAAGACAAAAAAACGAAAATCATTATAATAGATTACCTTGAAACACAATTGCAACAAAATACAACATAAAATGATTGTTTCGACGTAATGGTGAATTAAGATACATGTATATTCAAGGGTATCTGCAGGATGGGGGCAGGATAGTTTCAGCCCTGTAGAAGACCAAAAGCTACGCAGATTTCCAATTCATATCAATAATACTGCCTCTTTCCATTGTCCACATTTCTCTTAGTTAAACCATAATTACAAATCTATCACAAACAATTACTGTTACTGTCAGGAGCGTTCCGAGCCTCTTTTCATTGGGAGCGGGCGATATTCGTAGATTAAACCGAATCGCTACCTGATTTCCGAATTTTCCGCAGAAATCAGGAAATTAGCAAAATTTCTGCCGCAATTTTCGCCTTCGGTGAAAATTTTACTGAATGCCAAAAAAGTTAGAGGGGGTGGTGTGCCCCCCTCCACCCCGCCCTCTGGATGTCCCTGGTTATTGTTGATTAAAAACAGGGATGATACCTGTTAATAATACGGAACAAACCCGAGAAGTGAAGATAGGTTAATCCTAATGAAATATGACCTACATCTAACCTTTAGTTCATATAATAATATAATTTGGGCTATATATTTGCACATTAGGGGGGGGGGGTAATATAATATTTGGACAGCACCCCTAACCTAACCCCCACAGCCCCCTAATGTGCAAATATATAGCCCAAATTATACAAGCCCAATGCATTCTGTCTTAGTCCAATACATTGTATCACCCGTCACATGTTTTTGTAGCTATAAAACCTGTTGTCTGAGATATAACTTAAGTTATATCTAGAGCATTAAGTAGCAAACTGAAAAAGAACTTCATAAATATTCATAATATTAGCCAACAATAAAACAATGACAACTAAAAACGAACAAAACTTAGTTTAGAAAAGCATTTTAAAAAAAATCGTCAAAGAAATGTAAAGAGCCATATTAAAACCAAAGATAAGCAGAAATAAATTCGTATAATAGTTCAAACTTAAAATGAACAGAAGTTATTATCAATGATTAAATGGAACTCATAATGATCAGAAATTAAAATAAATAATCCCATCAAATATAAAGATAACTGATACTGCTATAAAGGAATAAATAAAGTCTAAAACGAACACAAATTCAAATGAATAATCAAGTTCAAATTAAAACGAACAGATATTGCCACAAACAGGTAAGAGCTACTGCCCCCTAAACTTTCTAAAGACCAAAGTGAACATTTGCACTTTATTGGAAAGAAGATACATTTTACACATTTTCTCTTTTATAATTATTAAATTGAAATACCCAAAATTGGTGAGACTTCCAGGAATAACAACGTACTTAACAATCAGTTAGTTTCATTAGATCTACCCAGTTAGCTTGATTACTATGTTGACTTCATTTTGTTTTATACTGATAATAATTTGAACAAACTTTGTCCACAGAGAAAGTTATTCAAAGAAAATTAAGAGCAACATGAAATTTAAAAAAACGAACACGAAAACGACCAGAAATTACAATAAATAGCCAATTCGAACTCAAAAGGAGTAGAAACTACCACAAAGAGGAGTAGGGTTAATGCTTTCTGTGTTTTCTAAAAACCAGAAAATAATTAGCACTTTCCTCCAACATCCCCCTTAACACTCACTGAAAGTTCTCCCTTAATACCCGCAGCTTTGGTAGCATTAGTAGTAGTCGTAATAGTAGCAGTAGCAGCAATTGCAGTAGTAATTGCAGTAGCAGTGTAGTAGTAGTACACGTGATTTAAACTCTCTACAAACTCAAGAAAGCTTGGTTTTCAGTATAGTTCTAGTTTTTCAGACTCTACAAATACATGGAAATATCACAAGCCAGTTTATTGTGAAACAGTTTGTTCAAAAGTATGCTGCATAAACCGCAAATCAGTAACTTCTGTTCGTTTTCAGTTTCATCTTTCCTCTTTACTTACATCAGGAAAACCTTTTTTGTCTTTTTTTTTCAGCTGTGATCGTATCAAACCAATAGTCCTAGAACAGCAGGGTATCAAACCAATAGTCCTAGAACGCCTCATCCAAACAGAAACAAAATGCTCTGGTGCCCTTTTTCAAGAAACAAAAGCCGTCATACGAGAGTTAAGGGATGTTTTCTACCATTTTGCGGCCCATAAGAGCAACTTTGAGCCAAAATGATGTCCACTCAAAATCCTAACGTAACCAAACAATTTGAATTTATCAAAATGCTACCTTTTCAGCTTCCTAGTTCGAAGACCATCGGAAAAACTTGTTCCTTGGTTTATTTACCTGCTTCCTCATCCCCTCCCCCTTTAAACAGTATTTGAAGTTCCTTTGACCCATGAATTTGGTCCCTGAAAGTTTCAAGCGGATCAGACAGCCAGGATAAAAAATCCCAACCCTTTTTTCTATTATAAACCTGTTGCTGAACGATGGACAGTGGGCTTATTGTAGGACCATTGCTCCTGGAGCTATATGAGTCGTGTCATTCCCATAGGTGTATTTGTTGGACCTCTCGGATATTTTCGACAAATGGCTATTTGGAAAAATTTACCAGACACCATGGGGAAGATGGGTGCCCGGGAGCAAAAAAGGTAGATATAGGGGGCATATTGCCCTCCAACAACTTCCAGCTTTCAAAAAAGGCACTATAAGTTTCACTTTTCAATTGAATGTGTCCCTATCCCGTCTATAATCACTCCTTTTATACGAAGTGGACGGGAAAAAAAGAAATCTACCTATGCAATTGGTAATGTCAGTAGTATGGTTAAATCTATTTGGCGGGGCCAATAGGGCAATACTCCGGTGGTGCCCTATCTTTTCATTCCAAGCAGACAGTACTCCCACCATTCCGGCGGTGCCTTTTTCCACCATTCCGGCGGGTGCCCTGTCCCACCATTCTGGCTGTGCCTTGTCCTGTCCCATAATGGAGTTACCAATCCCTCATATCCTCTCTGTTAACAATACACATACTCAACGAGATCTATCATTTCCTTAGAAAAAACTCTTCTCAACGATAAAAATGTTGTTACTTTAAAGGCCGCCATAGGAAATCGTTTCAAGCGGACATTTTTATCTCGAATTTTGCGATAAGGGTTTCTCGGAATGTTCTGTAAGAATGCCATCAATTAGAGCGGGCCTCCCGTTATCTCAGGCAAATGTTTCGTTATAAAAGAATAGAAGACATTGAATGAAGTTTTTATATGTATTCTACTAAACAATTGGTAGAGATCTTTTAGTCCTCTAATGGTATCGAGCTTATTATTGATTATCGATAATTTTTTATGAGTACAACAGGGCAGGTATCACTATCGTAATGTAATGGCCCAGTGCACATCGGCTTTTCATTACCGGGCTTGCGCATGAGTTTGGGCCCCCACATTCCCATCCAGGGCCCTGAGTCCCCCACCAGGGCTCCGAGTACACCAGGGCCCGAGCCTCAAAGCAGGGCCTGTATCCCCTACCAGGGACCTGATTCCCCCATGATCCCCCACCTTCAAGCCCCCTCCCGCAACTGTTTGTTTACTGATTGTTTTAACTTTTTTTCATATCTTAAAAATGGCATGTAATCTTTGGTAAGCATAGTTGTTTCAATTCTTTCTTATACAGCCGCCCTACTGGTACTCTATGGTTTATCATCAACACTACCTAGTTTATTATAATTTTAGTTTAGAGCTTTAGTTTAGGGTTATTGCTTAGTTTTAGTTTTAGAGTTTTGTTTAGTTTTAGTTTAGAGTTTTAGTTTAGATTTTTAGTTCAGAGTTTTAGTTTAAAGTTATATTACAGAGTTTTAGTTGATTTTTATGGTTTGGCTGGATTTCTAGGATTGCCCCTGATTTCTCCGGTATGGTATTGATTTTGATAAATTTGTCTGGATTTTAAGAGGGTGGCCTTAATCTATACAATTTGGTCTTGATTTTTATGAATTCATCGGGAGTTTATGTATTGGTCATGATTTTTAGAGGTTGGCCATGATTTCTAAGTTTTGATCTTGATTTCTATGGTTTGGTTATGATTTCTATGGTTTGGTCTTGATGTTCCAGAGATTGTCCATGATTTCTACAATTCAGCCATGATTTCTATGGTTTGGTCTCTATTTCTATGATTTGGTCTGTATCACTTGGGTTAGCCCTGATTTTTTAATGAATTCGTCTGGATTTCTATGCATTAGGTATGATTTCTATGAATCCTCCTGAATTTCTATACATTGCTTATGATTTCTATGGGAACTTTCAGGATTTCTATGGACCGGTCAGGGTTTCTAAAGTTTGTCATGATGTTTTTGGTTTAGTCTGGAATTTTAGGGTTGATCCTGTTTTATATGAATTCGTGTGGATTTCTATGATTTGCTTGTGATTTCTATGGATTCTTGTTTTCTTATGAAATAGTCTGGATTTCTAAGCATTCATTATGATTTCTATGAATTCCCCTGAACTTTTATGCATTGATTATGATTTCTACGGGATTTTTTTCTGAATTTCTGTGTACCAGTTGTGTTTTCTGCAGTTTCATCATGGTGTCTCTGGTATGGTCAGGAGTTTTATGGATTTGCCGGTGATCTCTATCAATTTATGTGGATTTTTATACAATGCTTGAGATTTCAAGGAATTCTTCCGGATTTCTATGTATTTCTATATGATGTTTTGGAGGATTCCCATGATTTCTACAGTTTGGTTTGGATTTTTATGATTTAGCCTTGATTTCTAGGTTTTGGTGTTAATATCTATGGCTTCCCTTGATTTCTACAGTTGGATCGTGATTTATATGAATTTTTTCGGATTCAAGAGGGTACCCCAAATTTTTGCCGTTTGGTCTTGAGTTTTGTGAATTTGTCGGGATCTCTATGTTCTGGTCATGATTTTTTAGATGTTGGCCATAAATTCACCAGTGGTCTGGATTTCTAGGGTTGTCCCTGATTTGTAAAGTTTGATCTTGATTTGTATGCGTTTGTCCAAATTTCAAGAGTATGTCCCTAATTCCCAGAGTTTGGTCGTGATTTTTAATGAATTCATCGGGATTTTTTAATTTTAGTTTAGAGTTTCAGTTTAGAGTTTTAATTTAGATTTTTAGTTTCGAGTTTTAGGTTAGTTTAGCGTTTTAGTTTAGATTTTTTAGTTTAGAGTTTTAGTTTAGAGTTTTTTTTTAATTTAGTTTAGTTATATTTTAACATTTCATTTTAAGAGTTTGAGTGTAGAGTTTTAGTTTAGAGTTTTAGTTTCGAGTTTAAGTTTAAAGTTTTAGTCTAATTTTAGTTTAGTTTTTGTTTGAATTTATAGTTTATTTTCAGTTTAGAGTTTTAGTTTAGATAGTCTAATTTTAGTTTAGAGTTTTATTTCAGAGTTTTAGTTTAGAGTTGTTTAAGCTTAGTTTTAGTTTAGATTTTTAGTCTAGTTTTATTTTAGAGTTTTAGTTAAGAGTTTTAGTTTAGAGTTGTTTTAGTTTAGTTTTATTTTAGAGTTTTAGTTTCGAGTTATATTTTAGAGTTTTATTTTAAATTTTTAGTTTAGCTTGAATTTAGAGTTTTAGTTAGGGTTTAGATTTTCAGTTTACAGTTTTAGTATAGAGTTTTAGTCGATTTCTATGGTTTGACGTGAATTTCTAGACTTGCCTGTGATTTCTACAGTTTGGTATTGATTTTTTTATGAATTTGTCTAGATTGTAAGAGGATGGCCGTAATCTACACAGTTTGGTCTTATTTCTTATGAATTTGTTGGGATTTCTATTAATTGGTCATGATTTTTAGATGTTGGCCATGATTTATACAGTTTGGTCTTGATTTCTATGGTTTGGTCTAGATTTCTAGGGTTGGCCCTGATTCTAATGAATTCGTCTGGATTTCTATGCATTGGTTATGATTTCTATGAATTCTCATGAATTTCTATGCATTCCTTAGGATTTTTATGGGATTTTCAGGATTTCTATGGACTGTTCATCATTTCTAAAGTTTTGTCATGATGTTGTAGGTTTGGTCTGGATTTTTAGGGTTGATCCTAATTTTTATGAATTTGTGTGGATTTCTATACATTGCTTATGAATTCTATTGATTCTTTTTATTATGAATTAGTCCGGATTTATATGCACCGGTAATGATTTTTATCAATTCCCCTGAACTTCTAGGCAGTGATTATGATTTCTACGGGTTTTCATCGGGCTGTTTCTGGACCGGTTATTTTTTGTATTGTTTTGTCTTGATGTCTCTGTTATGGTCTGGACTCTTATGTATTGACCCTTATTTTTATGACTTTATGTGGATTTCTATGCATTGCTTACGATTTCAACGAATTCAATCGGATTTCTTTGTATTGGTTACGATTTTTTAGAGGTTGCCCATCAGTTTGGTTTTGATTTCTAAGTTTTGGTCTTGATTCCTATGGTTTGGTCTGAAATTTTAAAGTTGTCCCTGATTTCAATAGTTTGGACTTGAATTTGTGAATTTTCTGGTTTTCAAGAGGATGTCCCTATTTTTACAATTTGGTCTTGATTTTTATGAATTCGTCTGAATTTCTATATACTGATCATGATATTCTTTAGAGGTTATCCATGATTTCTACAGTTCGGCCTTGATTTCTATGGTTTGTTCTGGATCTCTATGATTTGGTCTGTATTTCTAGGGTTGCCCCTGATTTCTACAATATGGTCTTGATTTTTATGAATTTGTCCGGATTTCAAGAGGATGCCACTAATTTCTAGAGTTTGGTCATGATTTTTAATGAAGGTTTCGGGATTTTCATGTACTGGTCATGGTTTTATAGGGGTTGGCCATGATTTCTACAGTTTGGTCTTGATTTCTATGTTTTGGCCTTGATATCTATGGTTTCGTCTAGATTTCTAAGGCAGTATGGTCTTGATTTTATGAACTTGTCTGATTTTCTATGCATCCTGATATCCTGCATCTAGGGTGCCTGAAGCCCACATATAACTGAATCTTTTTATTCAAATAACTTCATTCAAGTTAGGTTCATTTAGGTGCACTTAGCGTGGCGCACCGCACCAAGTGAACCGAAATGAACCAATTTTCAAGAAAAAACAGTTGGGGAAGGTGGCCTTGAGGGTGAGAGGGCTCCAGGGGGACTCAGTTTCCTAGTGGGGTCTCAGACCCTGGTGAAGGAGTTTGGCCCTGGATGGGAATGTTGTGGCCCAAACTCATGTGAAAGCTCGGTAAAGGAAAACCGATGTGCACTGGGCCATTACATTACAATAATGAACTCATAATCGGTTATCAATAATCAATAATCAGCTCGATACCATTAGAGTACAAAACGATCTCTACCAATTCTTTATTAGAATCCATATAAAATACTTCATTCAATGTGCTTTGTTCTTGTATAGCGAAACATTTGCTTGAGATAACGGGAGGCCCGCTCTAACTGTTGGAATTCTTACTGAAAAATTCCGAGAATTCTTATCCCAAAACTCTAGATGAGAATGTCCTGTGTAAGTATAGATTCAGTCACTGACTAGTTAACACAAGAGAATTATATCATACTTTTTTGGATATTTTATCTTGGAAACTTGGTAAATTTTCCATTGGCTGTTTTCAGCTCTACCTTTTTTTGATCCCGCCCACTGTCATCAGTCGCTGCTAGGCATTCATACACAGAAGGTGTGCGGACGTATTGAGAGATTTTGCTTTTTTTCATTTCGTTATTTGCCGAAGCTATGCAAGTGGGAAACCGGGTGTTTGGTCAAATTATATATTAAAAGCTGTGGCCTTGCAAAAATAAGCGGGTGATACCTGTCAAAGGTGATGGAAGTAATTATGAAGTTTGCTGTTACGGAACTGACGAAATTAAAATAGTAACGTCCGAGAATATATGGGCTTTCGCGGAGAAATATGAAGAAGCGCTGAGAGATGGCAGAAAAAATGTTCAGAGAGCGATAAGGCTGTGTACGGAGGACTCGGAAGGTTTAGCCGGAGATTTATCTGAGTCGGTTAACTTGATGCAGTCAGAAATTGTAAACCTTCGTGACGGCATACAGGATGAAATTCGTAGGAGAGTGGAAGACCAGTGCAGTAGATTAGGGAGTTCTCCGGTGACACAGATTAAGTCAGATTTTCTTGATACTGTTGCGCAAGCTGTCTATGAGGCGATCGATCTGCAATTCAAGGGTAAATTTGAACTGCTTGAGAAATCACTTGGCGATTTGCGGGCAAGAATTGTTCAAAATTGCGCAAAGCTCCAAAAGCTTGAAACTAAGCTGGATGATATAAACCAGTCTTCTCTTCTGACTAAGGTCATTGTATCTGGGATAGACTCTCCCGCGCGTGATTTGCCTCACCTTGGTGAGAAAGTATTAGCTCAACTTAACAGTGAAATGGGACTCAATCTTGATAAATCCGTTGTCAAGGGTGCAAGGCGTTTGGGAGGTGCCTCGGAAATAAAAAATCCGATTGAACTTACATTTTTTACTGAGGCATCTGCAGTTGAGATCCTGCGCAATCGCAAGAATTTGAAAGGTACCCGAATCTATGTAAATGAGGCTCTAACCAGGGAAAGGCAAGAAATCTACAAGCTTGGGCGCAATAAGTTTGAATTGAAAAATGTATGGACTTTACGAGGTGTTGTTTATGTCAAGTGCGGTTCGCAAATCATTCCGTGTAAAACGATTTCCGCCGTAGTTCAGATTTGCAATGTGTCATATGAACCTGTCTTCTAAACTAAGAAGCAGTGAATTTTTCTTTTCTTTTTTTGTTTTATGGATCGTTTTCAGCGTTTTCTTGATTCTCGTTTGAAGTTAGAAGTTATTCTAAATTCAGCTACCGGAAGTGATAAAGATATGCCTTATGTAAATAATCTACCTGAATGTGATTATTCTTCAGGCGAGTTTCTATCGCATAAAACAAAAAGTTGTGATTTTCCGATCAGATCGTTACATGTAAATGCCCAGGGGCTACAAAGTGCATTCAATGAACTGAAGCTTTTGCTTGCATCTAGTCCTATAGACATTGTTGGAGTTTGCGAAACTTTTCTGTCTGCTAATACACCCCTTACAATGTTAGATCTGCACGGAATGAAGTGTATTTCGCGTACAAGGTGTCAGAATGCGAGAGGAGGTCAGATGCTGTATATTCGTGATGACTGGTCTTTAGTATTCTCAGTGATTTGTCTGTATTTGATGAAGGGTTATGTGAGACTATTTTTGTTGAAGTTGTACCTTTGGGCTGTAATCCATTTATTTTCGGGTCTCTTTATCGATCTCCGTCGGGTAACCCAAAAAGATTTTTTGAAGTTTTTGAACCGCTGTTGAAAAATCTGGAAGCGTTGAAAAAACCGCTTATTATTTCGAGTGATTTTAATTTTGATCTTTTGAATCTCGATGTTGGAAATAATAAGGAGTTTTTAACTATGATGTTGTGTTCTCATTTTCTTCCAAGTATTTCTCTACCGTCAAGAGTTACAGCTAACACAGCTACATTATTAGATAATATATTTTTCTCTCCTGTTTTATTTGATGCTGAAAAATCGTCAGTAATTTTGTCTGATATGTCAGATCATTTTCCGGTGAGTGTTGTTTTAAATTTAAATAATAGTAATAAACAACATCAAGATTCAACAATGGATAATTCAAATAAGTGATATACATGGATTGATAGTAAAGTTCTACGTCAGTTAATTGGTGACCATGATTGGAGTTCGGTTTATGGCTCAGATGACGCAAATGCTGCGTTTTCAGATTTTATTGATCAAATATATATATATGTATATATATATATATATATATATATATATATATATATATATATATATATATATATATATATATATATATATATATATATATATATATATATATATATATATATATATATGTATATATATATATATATATATATGTATATATATATATTATATATATATATATATTTATATATATATATATATATATATATATATATATATATATATATATATATATATATATATATATATATATATATAAAGCTGTTTGTGTCTCACAATATTTTTTCAAAGATATCTGTTGGGTTAAGACGGACCTGATAATTTAAAAGATATGAAAGGTGTTCTATAACATCTCCATTTGGGTCTAAAAAGTACATTTGGCCATATGAATATGGTTCAAAATTCCCTTCAGGGGTATGTGATGGATGTACCACTAAATTGATTTTATGATAAATTTGACCAGTTGTTTTGAGGCTTAAAACATTATGACTATTTATGGTTCGCTCGTCGGTCAAGTTGAATAAAGTTGAAGCAAACTAGGAGTTCCAGCTTTGCTTTTGTTGGTCGAACTCTTTAGAGAGCAAGTGATATAACAGATTCACATGGAAATTGTTAATGCAGGAATGCAATTCGACCAAGCAGGCAGGAGTCCCCAAGTAATTCATCTTTTTTGGCCGCTTTTACTGTGGGATAATGGAGGGCTCTAAAGTAAATAC
Source organism: Artemia sp. Qi Xiang Cuo (assembly GCF_049724085.1). NCBI lineage: Eukaryota > Metazoa > Arthropoda > Branchiopoda > Anostraca > Artemiidae > Artemia > Artemia sp. Qi Xiang Cuo. The sequence continues at coordinate 32,487,575 of NC_142804.1, forward strand.
ATAGAGAACTGAAGGGCAGCAATGACTTGTAAATAACACTTACGTAGTTTAAGCCATCTTTTTAGGTTTTTACTGGGTTTTACGCCACAGTTAGTTAGAATCGAAGATTGTGATGGTGCTGTTCTTCTAACATGATACTTTTTTCTTATGCACTTCTATTTTTGACTCGTTCTGATGCTTGCTGTCCTTCTACAGCACAGTTCTTTGTTCTTCAGTGCCATTTTGACACTTTCCAATGCTCACTTTAGTTTGTCTGCTAGCCATACAATTCTTTGTTCTTCCATTTAATTTTTGACAAGTTTTTATTCCTACTGTTGCTTGTAATTCTCGCTGCGGATTATCTTCTAATTGCAAATTTATTTGTTTTCGCGGTCGTATATCTTCTTACCATGCATTTCTCTGCTATTCATTTCCATTTTGATTCGTTCTGATCCTCATTGGCATATGTCTTGTAACCGCATATTTTGTTTGTTCTTCACTTTCGCTTTTGTGTTGTTGTGATTCTCACTGCCACTTATCTTTTATGCTCTTCAATTTCGTTTTTGACTTGTTCTAATTTTCGGTTTCACTAATGTTCTAACTACATATCTACTTGATCTTTATTTTCGTTTATCATTGCTTGGGATATTTTCAGTGCCTTTTGCCTTAGCTGCTTGGATTGGTCTTGTCACTTTTGATGGTCTAGGTTGTTCATTATCATCCGTCGTACTTTTACATTTCTCAAGTTGTTATCTGGATTTTTTATCATTTGATAGTCCAGTCTGTTCATTTTGAGCTTACGGTTTTGTCCTCTTTTCTTCTTTTTTTGTGCTCATTTTACGCTTACCTTAATTTACATTTGTGTCCCCTGAATATTACGAAAATGCCTTTTGAAATTTACATCACCGAATATGGGAACACGAATGTACATATTTCTAATTTTTTATTCTGCAAATGCTTCTAAACGGTTTTTCAATCTATTTTCCTTGTGTCCTACTTTTAATTAACATAATTGCTTAACTATTTAGTCTATCCTGATTATTGTTGATATCAGGTAATTTTTCTTATTGATTTTAGCCGGAAAATGATCTCTCTCCAGAAGCAACGCTTACTGGAACGGTTAAGAACATTTCCCAATTTCGAAAATCAATTGTTCATTTTGATGGCAGTGCGGGGTCTTGTCAAATGTGGGGCCCAATCGCCCTTTTTCCGGCCCTAAGGGCCGACAGGCTCTGCTGACAGTAAATAATTGAGAGCCATTTCACAGTTTTCTAACTTAGCACTATTGTGTTGACTATGATAAATTTTTCTTTAAAGAAATAACATTTCAGGAAAGTTAATTTAGCTTTGGAGCACTTTAAAGAAAGACGCATTGCGACTGTTTCTTTTATCTATTCGATCGTCTTTTCCGAAATTACAGATGAGTCATGATGCTGAAGTTTTGGACTAATGTAGCTAGGAAAAACACAGACTAAACTGGCTAGTTAAAGCATCTCATTATCATGCTCATTGTCATAGATAAGTCCAGTGCTTAGAGCCAAGAGCTAGGGATCTTTAAACATAATAAGACGAAAAATGGTAACTCAGAGTATATCCGGGCAATTTATGGAGTATGGAAAATTTTTTTTTTAACAAATATTATTATTATTTGTTTTCTTTTTAAAATGACTTTTACCCCAAACAGGGATACTTTTTAGGCATACTTGTGTGCAATGACCATACTCATAATACATCTGATAACCAGGGTTGCCACCATGGTCATTTCCTGAAGTGCTTCAATTGCCCGAATTTACTCGCTACACAGCGATTTTCGTTGCTATAATTTTAGCTCTATTTTAGCAACCCTGAGCAGGTGCAACAGTGTTACACATATTTAAATAGTTATAAAATACCACTTTCGCACTACAGGTAGCAACCCTGCTGACAACTCATTGACACCAATCCATCAGACGCCAACATTGCCAACTAATCTCCTTCTTCACTCAGCTTTTCTTCTTCCCAAAAAATGTCCTGTTTCAATTAATCCTTCTTAATTACCTATAAAAATTAATGCGGGGAGGTCCTGTTTTTTTTTTTTGTTTTTTTTTCACTTGGCGCCAGCTGGATTCCCTAAATGTACAATCTTTGGTAATTTATCATTTTTCATCTGTAAAGCGTGTTTCAACCATCTGAACCTTTTCCTTATTATAGACCTAGAAAGTGGGATGGAACCACATTTTTGTACAGCTTACTGTTTGACGGGTCTTTATAACTGTCTTTCAACAATTCCTCTAGAAAGAATCTAGCACCTGAAGTAGTTCAATCTCTTGTTATTTTACAGCTGAATATAACCAGCTTGCTTTCTAGAAACAAAAAAATGAATCTTACTCATCAACAAAGCTTTGTTAAATCTGACATAACTAATTTTGCTTGGTTGTTTTTCGGTTCAATACTGAAACGCTGACGAAAATTTTGTACTGTCCTGAAATTTCATAATTTTGAAACAACCAGAAGATAAAATTTAGAAAATGGATCTAGACCTAAGATGGGTATAGGGAACAAAAATGTTTATTTTGATGTCCTTGACACTTGAAAGACGAATTGAAGAAAAGGTGGCATTCCTAACATTTCACCCCATTGGAAAAGCGCTAAAGGAATCCTTTCGTACATTAAGAAGGTTGTCTTTTTCCTTAAATTCTGAATCAACCATAATGCTAAAAATCTTATTGAGGCGCATTCCCAGACCTGAGGTTTAAAGAGGCCAACAGATTTCTCCAAAAGAAGCCCTTGCTTCTTAAAGCGTAATTGTAGGTACAACCATCTGACCTTGCACATTTGTGTTTTTTTTTCAAGCTTTTTTATTTGCTGAGATTAGAGTCTTTGAATTGATTGTTGATTTGATGTTTCTTCTACTCAGCTTGTGTGCAGGTATATATGTAGACAATAACTATTTTAATGCTCTAGCTTCAAATATATTATGGTGTCTTTTCTCTGCATTTTTAATGTCTCTATCCCTCTAAAAAAGGTAAGAAAAAATTATGTCAGCTATCTAGAAATCCTCCTTGGTTCATAATGCCAATTTCAAAAGAGAAAATCACCACTTTTGTGTATAGCCTAGGTCTATATCCAGGCATCAGGGGTTGGGTGGCTGCGACACAATCCCGACGTTCACGATTATTATATTTGGTAAAGAACATTGAACAGTGAATCGACTAGCATATTTCTGTTTTGTTATCGTATCTGATTTCTGCATTACACAATGAACTAACTATTTCTATGTATGATTTAAATTTTTCCCTGGCCGGTTGCTACTACTACTATTAACAACTCATCGCAGCACCAAGCCTCCTGAGGCCATCACAGCTAAATACACTCCTCCTCCATCCCAATCTATTCAAAGCCTCCCTCTTTACCCCCTCTAAGGAAGTTCCCATTTTCTTTAAATCTTTCTTTATGACATCCTCCCACCCCAACCGCAGACGACCTGCTTTCCGTTTATCCCTAGACGGTTGGCCGAAAAGGACAATCTTCGGCAATCTGTCACAGGACGTGCCCTAGCCATCTCAACCTTTCTCTCTTTATAGCCCTAGGAAGCGGGATGCTACGACTTGCAAAACTACAAAGTTTTATGTAAGAAACTCTTAAGCCTGATTGAAATAGCAAAAATTAGTTTATTGCTGTCAGTGTAGATAATGAGTATGCGTCATGGCTAATCCGCTCGTAAAATATGAATTCAGATAGGCTTTCATTACCTTTCTTTTATGCCTTCTTTGTCCCAAAGGCTTATATGGATCCCGTCTTGTCCCATTTTTTTTTCCTGAGTTCATATCCGTTTACGATAATTACGACAACGTCGGGAAACGCATTAAGATAAGCAAACACAAAATTCAAGTATAAACACCACTATTCGAAATATTCAATAGGTGTCTTCTGAGTCTAGAAGCCAAAAAAAATCTAAAAATATCGGAGCGTCCAAAGCCTTACAGAATTACTGGCATGTGAATGGCGATCAATGAGTGAACCACTTCTGTTTCCGTGAGCAGTGGTTGTATTCTGTAAATACAACCGGAAGATGGCAATTAAAATTATATTAAATCTCTACGTACTTATAGGCTTAACCTACATCAAATTACTAAATAAAAGTAAGTATACGAATTGACTCGTGCCCATTAATTGGCAATTATTTAAAGGAGGGGAAGATGGCAAAACATTAAATATGTAAAAATAATGAAATTTTAAAGGGTATTGGCCCGAATGACCATCCCCTGCGTAAAGCATAAATTGATTGTATTAAACATGCTTCGACACATTGAAGAAAGCCTATAATTTTGTTAATTGTCAATACACTGTATTTTCTGGTGGTAGACGCGATTTGATTTTAATATCGATGCGTACTATAGGTCATCGGTACCAACTATCAACCGAGACATTGATAGTAAAAAAGAATACTGTGAATAGCATAGCTTACAATGAGAATCCATGTAAACAAGCCTGCCGCGTAGCCATGCCGGGGCCCGGCCTCAAAATCAGCTACATAGTATTTTTCTTAAAACTGGCACATTGACGATCTAAATAGGTCACAACTTTAAGAAAAAATTCGTATTTTCCCCAGGTAAGTTGTATATATATATGTATATATATATATATATATATATATATATATATATATATATATATATATATATATATATATATATATATATATATATATATATATATATATATATATATATATATATATATATATATATATATATATATATATATATATATATATATATATATATATATATATATATATATATATATATATATATATATATATATATATATATATATATATATATATATATATATATATATATATATATATATATATATATATATATATATATATATATATATATATATATATATATATATATATATATATATATACATATATGTATATATAAGTTTTTGGATTTTGATTGCTTCAGACAATTTAGCAATGGCCTTTGCTTTAGCTGTCCGAATTGGTGTTGTCGTAACTGTTGGTCCAGGTTGTCGAATTTCACATCTTATCACGTTTGATAGCTCGCCTTGTGAAAGCAAGAATGTCGTAACTAACACCCCTAGTCAAAATTGAGTTACGGACCCTACCAGAGTTATTTTTTACGAGCTTTCTAATGATGTAGTTCGTTTGGTTGTACAATGCCTCCCGGCTGAGTAAATCAAAAATTCAACTTTATTGTAAGTGAATATTTTTCACTTTTGTGAAAGTGAAGATTGTCGTAACTGACCGGAGAATTAACCTCCGGTCAGTTACGACATCAAATGAACAAAGTTTGTTCATGAAATGAACAAAGTTTGTTCGTGCACTTTTTTCAAGAAACGAACAAAGTGCTGGATTTTCAGCCGGCCTTTAAGACCTATAAACAAGCTAACGGTCCATTTTCCAAAGTTAAGCAATTTCAGTTTAAACAAGGCCACTCAAAGAGTCAGTTACAAACTGCCATTTTCTGACCAATCAGTTTCTGAAATAAACATTGCTATAGAGGGTAAACTTGCGGCAAGGAAAGACACTTCTTTCACAGAAGTGGTTGAGTTTCTTGTTGTCTCAAAGCTTTTGGACTTCAAACCTGTTATTCCCATTGGAAAAATCAAAGAAGTGCAATCGGCTTACAGGTTTATGTCTTCTCTAAATGTTGAGTACTACAGGTGTGTTTTTGCAAGCATGAATCAAGACAACAACCATCCACCCACGCAGTATATAGAGCGATCCCAGAAGAAGAAGCTGGAACCCCCTCCTCCCATTAAAAATTTGAGAAAGGGGAAAGGCAGTCATTAGAGACCCAATAAGTCACTTTTTTACTGAGTAGTCGAAATTTCTGAAGTTGTTTTATAATCACTATGTATTAAATTCAGTTTAAACGACCAAAGTAGTGCAGAAAGGTAGAGATGCTCCGCCTGACACTTAAGATAAGCCTTGGCTATTCCTCAGAAAATATTGATGAAATATTGTCGTAACAAAATGGAAAAGGAACCCAGCGCTCTCTGCACTTTATTCGTAACTACTTTAGCAGCAAAAAAGGGCAGACTAAACTGTCGTATCCGTTTTTTGTTCGACAATTTGGCCTAGTAATCCAACAGGACCAAAATTCTACCAAGAGGTTTCCCTTACTAGCAGCTTTAATTTGGTGTTTCATTCGTTTTTCTATCTACTATACGTTTACCTCTTCAAAAACTGTTTTTTTCAATTGCGTTTTTCTCAGAGTTTTAAAAGTGCGGTTACGACATTCTTGCTTTCAAAAGGCGAGCTCAGGTGTTGGTTCCAATGAATCATCATTTATAGTAACTGCAACGACATATTGTATTTTTTTTTTTTTTTTTTTAGACCTGGGCACTTCGTATCGAAGGAATTGTCGTAAAAACTTCGAAAAATAATATTACATAAATAACATATAAGATGATTAGTCAAAACACTTTTTGCACAAAATAAGTTTTAAAAAAAAGTAAAGTAATCCATTCAACCCAGAATGTATAAAAAAAGAATCAAATATTCGACCAAGCATGCAACTACCACAGATCAACATCAATAAATAAATGAAACCCAAAACAAACAGAAATTAAAATAAAAAACGGAGTCAAATTGAAAACGAGCAGAAATAAATATGGGTAGGGTTCAAAACCCCTATGCTCTGTAAAAGCCAGAATATAATTTGTACTTTACTGAAAAAGATTCTTTTAAATGTTTTCACTTTTATAACTTTAAGAAATAAAAAATTAATTAAGATTTTAAGGAATGAATATCAACATATGTATATTAAACTGACAATGCACATTTTTTTCATTAAATTCATATGAAGTTTTCCAGTAAAGTACAAATTATAGTCTGGCTTTCAGAAAGCATAGGGATTTTGCACCCTACTCATATTAATTTTTGCTCGTTTTGAGTTTGACTCTGTTATTTATTTTAATTTCTGTTCGTTTTGGGTTTCATCTATTTATTGATACTTATTTGGGGTAGTTGTACGCTTGGTAGATTATTTGATTCTATTTTTGTGCATTTTTGGTTTAATGGAGTACTTTACTTTTTTTTAAACTAATTTTGTGGAAAAAGCGTTTTAACTAATTTTATAAATAACTGTCGCATTAGAAACTCACCAATCTTATTTGTGCAATGCATAACATCATATAAGAAAATGTTTATATGATGCCATATATGATGTCATAAGAAATTCTTATATGATGTACTAACTTATCACATGACGTCATTTGCAAAAACGAAAATTAAGGCTCTTGACAAATTTTCTCAGACTTTTGACCTATCTAGTTCGTTTTTTTATGCGAGAATATCCCAAGATACCAATTTTCCCAAAAAAATATGGAGCTGTTTTCGTTTTTTTTTATTCTCGAAAACGGCTCCATATCTTTTTGGAAAATTGGCTTCCTGGGATTTTCTTTCCCAAAAATCGATCTATATATGTCACTAGTTTGAGAAAATTCGTTACGAGCCATAATTGTGAAAAAAAACCTAAAATTTTGGACATTCATGGACTAATGTCGACATTCACCAATTTCAGTTTTTAACGGTAATATATATATATATATATATATATATATATATATATATATATATATATATATATATATATATATATATATATATATATATATATATATATATATATATATATATATATATATATATATATATATATATATATATATATATATATATATATATATATATATATATATATATATATATATATATATATATATATATATATATATATATATATATATATATATATATATATATATATATATGTATATATATTTATATTTACATATATTACCGTGAAAAACCGAAATTGGAGAATGTCGACATTCATCGATGAATGTCGAAAATTCCTTTTTTCTCCTTGGATTTAGTCAGCTTTGTCAGTTTTATGTAAGGTTAGATGGTGACAGGCTAGGTTAGGTTCTTAACCAATTTCTAAGATCCATAACCTAATTTAACCTAGCCTAAACTGACCTAACTTTAATTTTTACGATCAAACCTTGCATAAGACTAACAAAGCTGACTGAATCCAAGCAGAGACTAGGTCTTTAAAAGGTGCGGGGGAGGGAGTCATCCCTAATCTTAAAGCTCTAAAGCAAAAGGGACATTAGCTCTTCTCTTTGTGGTAGTTTCTTCTCGTTTTAAGTTTAAGTTGGTTATATATTGTAATTTTTATCCGTTCTAATTTCAATAAGTTATTGATAGTGATTTATGGCCGTTTTATGCTTAAAAATTTTATAACTTCATTTCTGATCATCTTTGGCTTAACATAGCTCCTAGATTTTCTTTGAAAAACTTCAAAACAATTAACGTTCTATTTTTTACTTGTAAGTTACAGCTTTGTTATTTAAATTTTTGGCGATAGTTGGTCCTTAAGAAAATTTACTAGCAATATTATTTATTAACACTTTTAATATCCCTGAGAGTTAGCAATATTCCCATCAATTTAATAAGCAGAATAAAGAACAAATAACAAAAATAAACCTTCAGGCAGTTGAATCTAGAAACTAGTGCAAATATTTTGACGTAGACCTCTGCTCAGCCGTCCTCAGTACAAATAGATTGTTTTCGTATTCTAAGGACCGCCAGTAGTTACAAGAGAGGGTACACGAGCACAAATCTTCTATTGGTGACGCTATGAAATTAGGACATAAGTCAGAACGATTCGACTTTAGCTTAGCACGTTCATGAGAACTTGAATCCTTTGATCTCTTTTGATGGCACAATCATAATTCCTCTCAGTCGAGGTATTATGCAAGAATTCAGGGAAGTGAAGGGACATATTCACAAAAAGTCACCTCAATAGGGATGCTAGAAAACATTTTCGTTTGTGAAAACGCTCTTGCTGATCCTAAATCCTCGTACTCATTTTAAATTTATTTCAAAAACTCATTTGCGTTGATTATCTTGTAACCTTATGGGGATTCGGATAATTTTAAACAAAGCAAGAAATTAACTCGCACAAGTGCCTTCGACAAAATACACTAAAAAATGGATGTTCATCTCCATTCATTTTGACTGCCTGTCTTTTTTTAGATTCGTCATTTTCTTTTGTTTTGCATATTTGATTCTATTTCGTATTGTTTTTTTCCATTTTGCACTGAAGAAAACTGACTGAAGATCTTGGCCAAAATATTTGTATTTTTTTCTGGTTTTCTGTATATATCATTTGAACCAGCATACAGACAAAAATAAACATTTACGACACTTATTGAGCATGAGGTGCAAACACATCTATAATGCCAATATCTGCGTCAGTTTCGAAGTATGGTCGACTGTATAACGACCTTGCGTTTCATGTGAAAAGTGATTTCTCTCGCCTCATTGACCTTAGTAAGTCGTACTGTGTTCCTGCTTAAGCAGCCAAAAGCGTAAGTGAGGAGGAAGGGCAATACCCTTTTTTTCATTTTAGATTTGCTGAAAAAACTGGACAGGCTTTTTACTAGACAGGTATGCAGCTACATCCTTCTAATGGCCAAAGACGCTCGCCCTAGCCAAGAGGGTGACAGAAATTTAGGACGTCCGAGCTTGGACTGGAGTGCGGTGTAAAATAATTTTAAGTCCTGGGGTATATCTTGAGAGATGGCTAAAGCACAATATTCAAACAGGGATGTTCGGGGCAGGAGGGTTTCTCTATGTGTTGGCATTAAATGGCTTAATGCTGGAGTTGTTAACCCGCATTTTTGCTGTGCTCGTCAGTATAGGACTATGTCAACTCTGAATTTGAGGTTCAAGAATCAGAGAAGTGGTAGAACATTAGCCAGCTTTTTCTCTGATTTTTAGCATCTCCCAAGTCGTGTGGGATTTCTCAAAAGGTGCTCAGTTGGTTTTGACAACCTTATGAAAGAATAGTGTCAAAACGGTGGCATAAACGCTGAAACCGCATTAACACTAACCTTGGGGATGATTGGCTATAGGAAGTATCGTGATACTTTTGACTAGCAACTTTTATTACATCAGTGGAACAAATAAATATTCATCACCCCGTTTTGTAATTTCACACCCTTGAATTTGGGCTTTGCCTGTTACTCAAATAATTTTTCAAAAATCTCACTGTAATGCCATCTTTAGTCCTTAACAAGGTATAATGTCTAAGCGTTTATTTATATAAAAAAACAAAACAAATGAAATTAGTACATTTCGACGAAAATGTTGGTGGTTTCAGTGTTTAATACTGTGCTACTACCTGTACATTCTAAGCCCATAATTCATTGGATCGTAACCCATAATCTATTGTACTAAGTCGTAAAAAATGAAAACAGTAAGTCATGATTGAGACTAAAGCACCATCTAAGAAATGTTTTAATAGATTGCGGAGAATAAGCTAAAATTAAAAGCGACTGGACCCATATGTTTCACAGCAAGCCAGGCACGGCTCGTACACAAAAACGCGGTAGGAGTCCTTTTGTCCTTTGAGACCATATTTGATAATGAGAATAGATGCTTTCTACAAAACCTATAAATTAAACACTTTAAAAGTGCTGAATTTAAGCAAGGAGAGCTTGAAGAATGTATTTATTCCCTTTTTTTTATCAGAATCTTGGCAAATTTTTAGTCATGGAAATTGGAAACTATTAAAATAAATCTTCATAGATTACTCTCCTCTCTCACTAATTTAAAAATAACCAACATCTGGAAATGGAAGCAGTCGGACAGCTTTATTTCTGCTCAGTTACTGACAATCAAACTGTAAGCGTATAAACCCTCAGAACATTCCAGCC